>NW_007074618.1:25839-42933 GCF_000164805.1 Carlito syrichta | reverse complement strand
GTGTGTGTGTGTGTGTGTGTGTGTGTGTGTGTGTGTGTGTGTGTGTATAAGCCCTCCAGTTTACCGAGTTCATTTATGCCAACTTGAATGCCAGTGTGGCTAGACTAGTGGAGGCGGAGGTAGAGGTGAGGCAAGAATTGAAGACAAAGAGGATGTAGTGGGGTTGCTGTAATTATCTAAGACCGGAGAAGAGCCCGACCCAAGACAGAAGGGATCTCAGGGATCTCATGGGAGAGACATTCAGATGATGGAACTGGCAGGGCTTGGTACCTGACTTCAGTGTGTGTGTGCTGGGGTGGCTGCTCTGTGTGACAAGCGGGAGGATGAGTGTGTAGCCTTGTATGATTGGATACGTGGTCATACTATGTCCCACTTATTTCACAGTTCCCATAACATGGGAGTAGAATGCTCTGGAAATGTCAAGTGATGTGTTTTAAGGAAAGAAATGAGAGTAATATCTAGAGAGGTCAAAGTGAGAAATTTATTTTGAACATTTTTTGGAGAGACTCGCTATTTCAACCCACTCCCTCTTTACTCTTAGTTCTCTAACTTAAACTAATAATTTCCAAGTCTGAATTTTAACAATCATGGCTGATTTTTAAGCTCTTATGCTAACCTGGGATCTTGTTCTTTATCGGTTAGTACCTAAAGAATTTCAGCTGGAAAGAGCATTTTGACATAATCAGGTTTAGTTATGAAAATGCTGTAGCTTCGAAGGCAGCATAAGGGAGTTTGCTTGTGCTTTCTTGGGGACAGCATTAATGCTGGGTTGAATCTTTCCTTTGTTTAAACAAAGAAAATAAGATCTCAGGGCTGCTTGGTGGGCCGAGTTTCTCTTTTAATGGAATGTTTTAGCTTTCTGAAAATAAATAGACCTCTTCACTTTTTAAAAAATAGCTTTATTGAGACATAATTTCATATTATAAAGTTCACCCCTTTGAAGTTTACAATGCAGTGAGTGGTTTTTTGTTTAGTTAGAGGTTGTGTAACCATCACCATAATCTAATTTGGGAATATTTTCATCATCCCAAAAAGAAACCTTGTAGTAGTTATTCCCCAGGCAACCAGTAATTTCTTTTCTGTCTCTGTAGATTCGCCTGTTTTGGACATTCCATATGAATGGGATCATAACTATACATGTAGACCTCTTGACTTTTAAAGTCTCTTTTTTCCTAAGTGATTTCCTTTATGTTCCATATTTTTAGAGTTTACTTTAAAGTTTATAGTGTCTGTAGCTCTATCTTGCTTGATCAATTTGCTTGATTCTTAATTAATCTATCCTTCTATCATTTAATACACGTACATAGTACATGCCAAATAAATAATATGTTGTATTACGTGGGGTTTTTACAAACATTAAAAAATATTCTTTGTTGATACTGTCCCAATGTCTGACTTTCATTTACTATTTCGTGTTTTGTTTTTGCCCCTACTTACTCATTTTCTGGCTGAATAGAGTTTATACTTGTGCTAATGAAAAGCTTTTAACTCAGGCCCTCTTTGTTCCTGTATATTATTTAATTATATAGTACTTGGTAGGAGTGAGGTCAAAAGTTTACTGAAAAGAGAATGAAGCCCATTAAGAGACTATTAGGTATATCTTAATATTTCCTTTCTCAGTTCCTCTCGCCCCTTCCTCATTGTAAATCTGTATTGCGCTGATGGAAGGATTCTACCTTCCTACTGTAATGTGAGTTGTGTTTAGAACTGCCTTGACAGATATACCTGCTTGATTGGTGCCTTCTTCCATTAGTCACCAGAGCACAGAGATGTCCAGACAGAATGGTAGGGTAGTATATGTATTCCCTTAGTTAGACTTTTCCTAGTATCAGTAACCTTAGATCCGTGTCTTGCCCATGATAAAAGGCAGAAACACTTTTACTTTTTTGAGCTTGCCTTCCTGTGACCTTTTCTCACCCACATCATATGTTTTATATTTGACAAAAAGGGAAAAGATACTCAGAATTCCTAGTCAAATGCCAATAAATAGATAACAACTGTTCTTTTAAACCCATAGCTGAGCTGTGAAAACATAAGGGGAACAAAAGAGAGAATTGGAAACCAATGTTAAGTATATAGGCTAAAGCTATGGCTGCTCTGGGTGACAGACTTCAGTTTCAAAAGCCTCATGGGAATAAGAGACTTTTCTATTCCCCCTGCATAAAGTTAGGTTCCTCAGGAGATTGTCACATTATTAGAAAGATGATCTAGAAAAGACGTTTGTCTAGTGGCATAGAGAGATATCAAGGAAGTTTGTCCACCTTGTATGGGCTTTAAGTGGGAAAGTTTTCTGTGATAATGTGTTACCTGAGTTTATCCTCATGTAAGTTTGGTTTAGAATGTTCCAGTTTCTCTATAGTCCAGGAAGCCTAAAGCCAAGAAATTAGCATATAAAGTAGTCTGAGGGTGGTGGCTCATGCCTGTAATTTCAGCACTTTTGGGAGGTAGAGGCGGAAGTGGAAGGAACGCCAGAACCCAGCAGGTCAAGGCTGTGGTGGCTTGTGATTGTGCCACTGTACTCCAGCCTGTGTGACAGAGCGCAACTCTGACTCAAAAAAAAAAAAAGTACAGATCTCAAGGGTGCAACTATAAATTCCTTTGCTTCAGAAAGAATTAAGGCTGTGCCTCATTGAACCTTTCATTTAAATAAAAGGATATCTAAAGATCATAAAGGAATATCTCTTAGACCCACTCCATTAAACAAGAGGGCTCCTAGGAATTTTAAAGGATATTTTCTTACAGTAGTCTCACACAGGACTTGAGATAGAAGAAGGTGGGTATGATGTTTGTCTTCTGGAGTGAACCCCAATAAGGTTCATAGGAAATCTACAAGGCTTTAAGGAAAATGTACTAATATAAGCACATTCAGCTTAGGTTAAAAGGAACAGAGAGCAGAAAATGAAACAGGTCTTTGGGCTGCTGCCATGTCCAGGCAGGAAGCAGGCTGAGAAGGCAACATCACTGCAGGGAGTAGCCATCTTGTGTGTTAGAGGAAAGGTAACCCAGAGCATGGGGCCAGAAACTGTGGAGCGTCACTGTCAGGGAGTAGGACCTGGCTGGCATAGAGGAGCTGGTGCTCTGTGTCTGAGTAGATTGCAGAATTGTTATGGGTTGTAACTGCTGTGTGTCTCCAGTTCCTTTTCATCTTCCCTCACATGTTGAGTGGGAGTGCCTGAGTCAGTCTCGCTGTTGTATGTTTGTATGCTGAGTGTGTGGGAGCGGATAATTTGTCTCTTTAATTCAGATCAAGAGGAACTATGCGCCAGTAGCTGTACCTGAGGAACTGCATCTGAAGAGCCTCAACCACCTGGACCTGATTTAGATATCGAGATTCTGGACATCAAGCTGATGCCATAATGAGATGAGACTTTTGAAGGTCTTAGGAGAGGGTGAGTGTCTTTTGCATGTGGGAGGAACTTGTTGGGGCCAGAGGGCGGTCTGTGGTAGCTTGTCTCCAAAGTAGCCCCATTCGTTTTTCTTCCCTTCTTGCTATTCAGAGGTACAGTCTGTTTCCCACCTTCCCTTAAGTCTGGGCTGGCTTTAGTGACTTGCTTAACCAATAGAATGTGACTTTTTGAGACTTTTGAGACCAGGTTATAAGAAGCCTTATAGCTTCTCCTATGCCCCTTGAAATTCTCTCAGAATACTCGCTCTCAGCACCTAGCACTATGCTGTGAGAAGCCCGAGCCAGATGGAAGGGACACATATAGGCACTGCTTGATAGCCCCAGTAGGCTACCAGCAAGCAGTCAGTATCCCCCATCAGCCATATGAGTAAATGAAGGAATCATATTGGACAGTTGAGCCCTAGCTGACACTACCTGGAAAGGAACCAGGGTTAAGACATCTAATCTATCTTCATTCTGAAGTCACCCCATCTGAGGTCCCAGCCATTGTAGATCCGGAGACAAGCTTTCTCTGCTATGCCCTGCTCGAGTTTCTGGCCCACAGAATCATGGGAATAGCAAAGTGATCATTAATTAACACTACTAAGATTTGGGGTCATTTTTTATGTAGCAATAGACAACTGGAACATTGTCAGACTGAATAGAAAATAATCCAGCTCCATAAGGAATCAAAGAGCTTGGAAGTAAAGATATGGAAAGACCTGTTCTAAACAAAAGCTGGCAATAGCAGGTTGATAGTAGGCAAAATTAATTTAAAGGCAAAAATCATAATTAGAGTTAAAAATCATCAGTCAAAATTATAAAAGGAAAAATTAAGCAAGAAACTGTAATTCCAATTCAGTATGCATCCCATAGTGTAGCCTCAAAGCATAAGGAGAGAATACAGATGGACTGTAAAATATACAGTTAAAATATGGGAAGAAAATATACAGGTACAATTATAGGATTAAATTAGTAAATCTGCAAAATGGGGTGTTTCGACACATTTTTCCCAGTAATTGATGGTCAAACAGACAGAAAACCTAAGAAACCGCAGAAGATTTGAACAGAGAGCCAACAAACTTCTTTTACTAGGCTTGCACCTAACAGGTGAGAGCATACTTTCCTTTTAGGCAGTTAAAAAAAAATTGAACACAGTGAATTCATAAAACAAGTCTCAACAAAACCAGTGAGTGGGTATTATATAGACTGCGTTCTTTTACTCAAATCAGTTAAGATTGACGTTGAACAAAAAGATAACTTATATTTGGAAATTTAAAAGCGTGCCCCTAAGCAGCTCATGGATCAAAGAAATAATCATGGAAATTGGAAGTAAAACTGAATGATAAGTACTGTATATCAAAATTATGGGTTATAGCTAAATTAGCATTTAGAGGGAAATTTATAGCCTTACATGCTTGTACTAGAAAAAAGGAAACTCATTATAAGTTTAAGAATTTGAAAAGTTATTATTATTTTTTGAGTTGGAGTTTCACTCTGTCACTCAGACTGGAGTGCAGTGGCCACTCCCAGCCACTGCAGCCTCGACCTGCTGGGCTCTGGCGATCCTTCCGCCTCAGCCTTCCAAGTAGCTGGAATTACAGACGTGCACTACCACGCCTGGCTAATTTTTGATTTATTGTAGAGATGAGGTCTCACCAAGTTGCCCAGGCGGGTCTCGAACCCGCGGGCTCAGGCAATCCACTCACCTCGACCTCCCAAAGTGCGGGATTACAGGCTGAGTCACCGAGCCCGGCCTGAAAAGTTATTTTTTAAAAAATAATGAATAAAAGCAGGGAAAGTGAAGGAAGACATAATAAAAATAAGAGCCAAACTTAATGAAATAGAAAACAGAGGTATAGCCGGGCTCGGTGTTTCAGCCTGTAATCCCGCACTTTTGGGAGGCTGAGGTGATGGACTCCAGTCTGGGCGACAGAGTGAGACTCCGACTCAAACAAAAAAAAGCAAACCCCTGGAAAGATTCATCAGGAAAACAGAGAATGAAGATACAAATTGAACCAGAAGACATATCTACACATATAGCAAAGGTCATGAAATAACAAACATATTATTGATATATATATGCAACTAAGTTGGAAAACTTAGATAAAAACAACTTTGTGAAATACATATATAACTTACCAGAATTGACTCAAGAAGGAATAAAAACCTGAAGAGACCTATAATCATTCAATATGTTGAATTAGTAGTAAAAATCTACCTAGTAGAAAAGAGACACAACTGGCATTTTTAGAAGTTTTACAGAGGTATAACTGACATTTGAAAAACCGCGCATGTTTAAAGTGCGCATGTTTAAAGTACACAATTTGGAAAGTTGTATATATGTATGTAGTCATGAAACTGGCATTACAATGAAGATAAAGAGCACACTCATGAACTCTAAACAAAATCTCTCCTGACCCTTTTTACCCTCCAGCTCATTCCTAGGCAATCACGGGTAGTGTCAGTACTCCAGTTTTATTTTTCTTTTTCGAAATTATTTTGGCTATTCTGGGTTCTTTGCATTTCCATGTGAATTTTAAAATCAGTTTGTCATATTGTACAACAAAGTTTCTGGAATTTTTATTGGAGTTGTGTTGAATCTGCATTTGGGGAGAATTGATAGATTAACAATATTGAATCTTTTGGTCATGAATGGCATATTTCTACATTATTATGGACATCTTTAATTTCTCTCAGAAGTGTGTGATAGTTTTCAGTTTATAAGTCTTTTACATGTTTTGTCCAATTTGATTGCTCTTGGCTAGTATGTATAAATACCAATTGATTTTTATAAATTGATCTTGTATTTTTAAATTTGCTAAATTCTTACACTAGTTCTGGTAGCTTTTTTGGTCAATTCCCTTGGATTTTCAGTTGAGATAATCATGTCACCTGTAAATACAGACAGTTTTACTTCTCTCTTTCGATCTAGATACTTTTTATGTTCTTTTCTTATTGTACTTGTTTAGAGCATCCCATGCAATGTTGAGTAGAAGTAGTGAGAACAGACACCTTACGGATGATGTTAGCTGTTGTTTTTTCCCTAGATTCTCTCTCTCTTTTTTTAATTGAGTTGAGAAATTTTCCTTGTATTCCTAGTTTTCTGACAATTTTTTAAAAATCAGGAACGTCTGATTAATTTTGTCTAATGCTTTTTCTGCATCTATTGAATTATCATATGATTTTTCCTTTTTAAATTGTTAACATGGTAAATTACATTAATCTATTTTCAAATATTAAACCCACCTTGCATTCCTAAAATAAATACTACATAATTGTGATGTGTTATTCTTTCTATACATTGCTAGACTTGATTTACTATATATATTTTTTTCATCTATCTATGCTCATGAGAGTCACTGGTATATCGTTTTCTTGTTATGTCTTTGTGAGTTTTTGGTATTGGGATACTACTGATATCATAGAATAGACTGGGAAATATTTCTTCTTTTCATTGTTCTGGAAGAGCTTGTATATATTTCCATTCTGATCCTATTATTTTCTTTCTTTTACTTTTTTTTTGAGTCATGGGTCTCACTGTATTGCTCAGGTTGAAGAGCAGTCACATGAATCATGGTTCGATGCAGCCTTGACCTCCTGGGCTCAGGTGATACTTCCGCCTCTACCTTCCAAGTAGCTGGGACTACAGGCACACGCCACCACCCCCAAACTTTTTTTTTGGAGTCTGAGTCTGTCTTTGTAGCCCAGACTGGAGTGCAGTGGCACGATCACAGTCCACTGCGGCCTTGACCTCCTGGGCTCAGGCAATCCTTCCAACTCAGCCTTCTGAGCAGCTGGGACTATAGGTGTGCGCTACCATGCCCTGCTAATTTTTCAATTTTTTTGAAGAGACAAGTTCTCGCCATGTTGCCCAGGCTGCCTTTGGGTTGTATTAGCTTTTCTTTTTCTAGGTTCTTCTTTTTAATAGGTGTGATTAGTGCTATAAATTTCATTCTTAAGTACTGCTTTAGTAAATTCCACAAATTTTGATATTTTTTTCATTGAGTTGAAAATACTTTCTAATCTCTCTTGATTTCTTCTTTGACCCATGGGTTACTTAGATGTGCATTATTTAGCCTCGTAGTATTTGGGGGGTTAGCAGATGTTTTCTTTTATTGATTTCTAATATAATTCCATTATGGATGAAGAACATACTTTGTATGACTTGAATTCTTTTAAATTTATTGAGGCTTGATTTATGATCCACAGTGTGGCTTATCTTAAGTTTTTTCTTTTTTTTTTTTTGAGTTGGAGTCTCACCCTGTAACCCAGACTGGAGTGCAGTGGCTGCTCCTGGCCATTGCAGCCTCGACCTGCTGGGTTCCGGCAATCCTTCCGCCTCAGCCTTCCAAGTAGCTGGAACTACAGGCGTGAGCTACCACACCCGGCTAATTTTTTGATTTATTGTAGAGATGAGGGCTCGCCAAGTTGCCCAGGCGGGTCTCGAACCCGTGGACTCAGGCAATCCACTCACCTCAGCCTCCCAAAGCTCAGGATTACAGGCTGAGCCACTGAGCCCGCTCTTAAGTTTTTTTGTATGTACTTGAAAAAATATTTTCTTATTTTTGGTATAGTTTGTCTTTGTGTGTTTTGTTTTGGGGGTTCATAGAGCATCTTGGATCTGTGAGTTTATTGTTTCTATCAACTTTGGAAGATCTTGACCATTATTTCTGTAAATATTTTTCTGTCTCTCCTCTCTCTTCTTCAAGGAACTCTAGTTACACATATTTCATCTGGCTTAAAGTGTTTCCAGAGCTCACTTTATAAAGTTTTTTTCCTCTCAGGTTCATTTTGGATAGTTTCTATTTTTGTGTCTTCAAATTAACTCATCTGTTACTCTGTTTTGTCTAATCTGCTGGTAATCCCATCCAATATCATTTTCATCTTAGTTTATAGTTTTTCTCTCTAGAACTTTGATTTAGGCCTTATTTATTTATTTATTTTTGAGTTGGAGTCTCACTCTGTCGCCCAGACTGGAGTGCAGTGGCCGCTCCCGGCCACCGCAGCCTCGACTTGCTGGGCTCCGGCAGTCCTTCCACCTCAGCCTTCCAAGTAGCTGGAATTACAGGCATACGCTACCACGCCCGGCTGATTTTTTGATTTATTGTAGAGATGAGGTCTCGCTGCCCAGGCGGGTCTCGAACCCGCGGGCTCAGGCAATCCACTCACCTCAACTTCCCAAAGGCGCGGGATTACAGACTGAGCCACCATGTTTCTACTTAGCTTATTGAGAAATAGAGGTATAATAACTGTTCCACTGCGCTTGTCTGCTAATCCCAACATTTATGTCAATTCTGTGCTGGTTTCAGCAGACTGATCTTTCTCTTCTTCATGGGTCATATTTTCTTGCTTCTTTGCATGTCTGGTAAATTTGCTTGGATTCCAAACATTGTGAATTTTAATTTATTGGATATTGGATCTTTTTTCTTTGTTTTGTGTCACAGTTAAGCTGTTGCTACAATTTGATCCGTTCCTTAGGTTTTGAAAGGTGGGCCCAGAGCAGTTTTTCATGTAGAAGTAATGATTCCCCAGAAGCCTTGGAATATTCTACCTAGGGCCCTGTAAGTTGTAGGGTTTTCCATTCCAAGTAGTAGGAACAGACTTCTTTCCTGCTCTTTTTGAGTGTCAGTTGCATTTCCTATAATCCCCTGAATAGTTCTCGTCTGCACTTACTTGTTAGTACCCCACTGAGTGTGTAAGGGGTGCTCACTGCAGAGATCCGGGGGCTCCCAGCGTGCAGCCCCTCTCTTCTAGTACTTGATGTCCCTAGATCCTCAGCCCTGTCTCCTCTACTAAGATAGACCCTGGACTCTCCTGGGCTCTCCCTTCCTGAGCTGCACTCTGGAAATGTTCTCCAGGCAATAAGCTGAGGCATTCACAGAACTCACCTCACTTGTTTCCCATCCTTCACTGCCTGATGTGCAATGTCTTTAAAACCATTGTTTTATATATTTTGTCTGCCTTTTTCGTTTTTCAGGTAGGTAGGTAAATCCTGTACTTGTTACTCCAAATAGACTAGAAATGGACATTTCTTATTTTCTGTACATTTATGTGCTTAGAATATTTCAGGATAAACACACACCAGATGAATGTATTTGGCAAAGATAAGGTACTGATTACATTTTTCTAGACTTTAGTTAAATTTCACCTTCTCTTCAGTCATTTTGAGAAACTAAAGCTTTGTATTTCTAGTGTGTTTTTTTTTTTTTTTTGAGTCGAAGTCTCACTTTGTCGCCCAGACTGGAGTGCAGTGGCCGCTCCTGGCCACCGCAGCCTCGACCCGCTGGGCTCCAGCGATCCTTCCGCCTCAGCCTTCCGAGTAGCTGGAATTACAGGCACGCGCTACCACGCCCGGCTGATTTTTTGATTTTTTGTAGAGATGAGGTCTTGCCAAGTTGCCCAGGTGGGTCTCGAACCCTCGAACTCAGGCAATCCACTCATCTTAGCCTCCCAAAGCCCGGGATCACAGGCTGAGCCACGGAGCCCGGCTTCTAGTGTTTTATGTAATCCCTTTTGCCTTGACTTTTGTTTATAAAACAGAAGTTTAGTATGTTCTATGATTGTATGAATAGAACAATACAGCACTTCTTGTACTGTAGGCCCTGCAGTCTGAACTCAGCATCACTATCTTGTTTCATATTAGCTTCCAAATAGCATCAGGTGGTCGTTTTTAAAATTTAAAACCAGTTTACCTATCTGGTTTGATTTGATCTTGTGACCTCAGAGAAGAAACCTCCCAGTAATAGGATAAAGAAACCCTTTACATCTTGAGGCTTTCAAAAACAAAATCAAGTTTCAAATATTAAAAAAATCTGAATATCTTTAAACCCTTCTACAATAGAGTCTTCTTTTTTAAGAAAGTACACAGCTGAATGCGGTGACTCAAGCCTGTAATCTCAACATTTTGGGAGGCGGAGGCGAGAGGATTTCCTGAGCCCAGGGGTTCAAAACTAGCCTGGCAAGTTGGTGAGACCTCATCTCTACAATAAATAAAAAAATTAGCTGGGTGTGGTGGTGTGCGCCTGTATTCCCAACTACTTGGAAGGGTGAGATGGAAGAATAGTTTGAACCCAGCAGGGTCAAGGCTGCAATGGCCATGAGCGTGCCACTGCACTCCAGCCTGGGCAACAGAGTGGGACTCCAGCGCAAAAAAAAAAGAAAAAAAGTACTGTCCTTTTATCCTGGTTAATGTTCTTTATCCTGGCAACCCTCTTTCGGCCCTCCCGTTTTCTCGCCAAAAAAAAAAAAGACAAATTTGCGTACTATTTTAAGTAGAGCTTCTTGATTTCCAAGATTTCCTGGGGTAGGAAGACTGTTTTCTAGCCGAAAAAATGAAGGGAAGTGATAAGGACATGACTTGTGTTGGTGGAAGTAATAAAGAAAGTTTTGGGGTTGGGGTTGATTGCAAGCAGAGTGTGTCTGTAGTTAAGATGAAGGAGTTTGTTAATCTTCTCAGAGGGGACATAGGTAATCTGACAAGAGTGAGGAATAGGAAAACTTGACATCTAGGTGGGATGCGAAAAGGTTGAAATAGTTGTTTGGGAAGCTATCCTGAGACAATGTGATTCTCATCTTTGGGAGGATGAGGATGAGGCGTCCCCTTGGAGAATTCTAGCTTGTGACTTTTACTCTTGCTTTCTCTTTTTTCTCTGTGTTCAGCATGCAATTGATTAATGAAAAGGCATAGGGATGAATTTTTTTTTGAGGCAGAGTCTTGCTTTGTCACTCAAGTTGGAGTGCAGTGGCACAATTAAAGCTCCTTGTAGCCTCAAACTCCTGTGCTCCAGCCATCTTCCCGTCTCAGCCTCCTAAGTAGCTGGGACTACAGGCACTCGCCACTATGCTCGGCTAACTTTTTCTTTAAAGAATTTTTTTTTTCAAAGTAAAAAAGTATATAAACAGAAATTCAAACCATTAGTTTCTAGAGGTTTATTTTTGGCAAACTGGAATAGTCCAGTTTCTATTGTGCTGATGTATAGGATTATAGCCCTAGGAAGGTGAGCAAATTTTAAATTTCTACTATAATATTTTTGTAAAAGTGCAATCTAGTTAAAATGCTTTGGTATGAAAATTAGAAGACATGTTACATAAAAGTACACTGCTGCTTAGAGGTTAATGTGGTTGTGACTGCCGGCTGTGGTTAATAGCACGTATATGTATGTATTAGCTAGGCGACAGTGTTTTCTTTCTCCCTCATCCAATGTATTTATGTATGAACTCCTCCTGATGTGTGGATGTATTCACAGCTGGCATCAGCTATGGCCCGGGCTACATTCTTTTCTTTCTCTCCCTTCTGAAACCTCTCAGAATCATTCCTATAAGAATTTACCCAAGTTTGTTGAGCTCAATTAAACTCCAGGTTTTTGTTAGACTTGAGCAAGGCTCTGAGCATAGAAATTCCCGATGGTGAATCCGCCAACAAAAGAGGTGAGCAACTCTCTGTCCTGAGATGACCAGCTTCGCCTACCCAGACCAGGAAGGATTCTGTTGCCAGACTCTTCACACAGGGCCAGGGGACTGTGATTGAGAAGTCTAAATTTCATTTTGGCAAGTCTTAATGAAAAGGAAAAAGATCACAAAAGAAAGAGCTTAGATCCATGGACTTAGTGCCAACCTCCCTCCAAGGCAAGCGTGCTGCCTGACCTTGTCAAATCCATGTGATTCAAGTTAATGTCCTTTGTAGAGTTCTGAGAGGAATCCTCTATTCTGTTTAACCCAGGATCACCTCCTCGTCCTCACTTTCACCAAAAATAAATTCTAGGTCTATCAAACCAACCAGTTTTAGAGCACAGTGTCCTTCTTTGGAGGGTGAAAATGTAAAAATCAAGGCCACACAATATAAAAGGGAATGGTTAGCAGAGTTTTATGTGTTTCAGGGCAGAAGTTCTCAAATGTTTTGGTCTCAGAGCTCTTTTCAACTCTTAAAAACTGAGGATCCCAAAGAGCTTTGTCTATGTGGATTATATCTATCAATATTTACTGTACTAGTAATTAAACCTAAGAATAAAAAATATTTTTGATTGACTTATTTAACATAACTGTAAACCTATTATATGTTTTTATTTAAAACTGAGAAATGTTAACATAAATAAAATTTTCTTTCTAGGCCGGGCAAGGTGACTCAAGCCTGTAATCCCAACACTTTGGGAGGCCAAAGCAATAGTATTGCCTGAACCCACAGTTTCGAGACCAGCCTGGGCAACATGGTGAGACCTTGTCTCTATAATAAATAAATAAATAAAAAATTAGCTGGGCATGGTAGCGCACACCTGTAGTTCTGACTACTTGGAAGGCTGAGGAGGAAGGATTTCTGCAGCCCCAGTAGGTCAACACTAGGGTAACCGCAAGCATGCCACTGACTCAAAAAAAAAAGAAAAAGAAAAAAAAGTGGAGTTTTTTTGAATTGGTTTCTCACTGTGTCACCCAGGCTGGAGTGCAGCAGTGGCATGCTCATAGCCACCATAGACTCTACCTGCTGGGCTCAGGTGATCCTTCCACCTCAGCTTTCCATGTAGCAGAACTACAGGCATGTGCCACCATGCCTGGCTAATATTTTGATTTATTAGAAAGACAAGGTCTTTCCGAGTTGCCCAGGCTGGTCTCGAACCCCTGGGCTCAGGCAGTCCTCTCACCTCACCTCCCAAAGTGCTGGGATATAAACAGAAAATTCAAACTTGGAGGTTTATTTTTGGCAAACTGGAATAGTCCAGTTTCTGTTGTGCTGATGTATAGGATTATAGCCCAAGGAAGGTGAGCAAATTTTAAATTTCTACATGAGCCACTGTGCCTGGCTATAAATAAAAATTTCATAAAAATGACTATATTTTCCAAAACAAAAAGACATTAATGGGAAGAAAGACACTGTTTTATATTTGAGCAAATCTCTTTGATATCCAGCTTCATAAAAAAGCTATATTCTCAAGTCTGCTTTTGCATTCACTCTGATGCCTTACCATACATGCATCCTCTGGCAAACTTTACTGTACACATTCATGAGATGAGAGTAAAAAGATCAAATGTCTGACCAGGTGCAGTGGTTCTCGCCTGTAGTCCCAGCACTTTGGAAGGCTGAGGCAGGAGGATCACTGGAGCCCAGGAGTTCAAGACCAGTCTGGGCAATATAGCAAGACCTCATCTCTACAAAAAATATCAGAAAATTAGGCCAGGTGCGGTGACTCAAGCCTGTAATCCCAGCACTTTGGGAGGCCAACACAAGAGGATTGCCTGAGCCCATGGGTTCGAGACCAGCCTGGGCAACATGGAGAAACTTCGTCTCTACAGTAAATTAAAAAATTAGCCGGGCATGGTAGCGTGTGCCTGTCATTCTAGCTACTTGGAAGGCTGAGGCGGAAGGATTGCCGGAGCCAAGCAGGTTGAGGCTATGGTGGCCATGAGCGTGCCCCTGGACTCCAGCTTGGGTGACAAAGTGAGACTCCAACTAAAAAAAAAAAATCAGAAAATTACCTGGGTGTGGTGGCACATGCCTGTAGTCCCAGCTGCTTGGGAGACTGAGGTAAAGGATTGCCTGAGCCCAGGAGGTCAAGACTGTGGTTAACAGTGACTGTGCCACTGCACTCCAGCCTGGGCAGCGGAGCGACACTTTTACTAAAAAAAAAAAAAAGGCAAATGTCATCTTTATATTATCATGAAAATACTTTTAACCTCAAGTACCCTCGGAAGGGTACGTCCAAGAGTTTCTGGACCATGTTTTGAGACCACTGTTCCCAAGCTATTTACATGTAGGAAAAGAGAAGAAACACAAGATGTTTCACCATTAGATACAGCAGATTTTTCCATGTGTCCAATCAGTACTGGCTGTTTAACCTAATTAAGCGGTTTAATATCCAGACTCCAGAACTGAAGTGGGTGGCATAGCTGAAACCTCCAAGCACTGAACTGGGAGTTAGTCCCAGCCATGTGTGTGTTAAAAAGTAACCGTTGTGTGGTATTTTCATAGGCCATTGCTAACAAGTGGGAGAGGAAGTTGAGCCAGATCCCTGGGAAAGAAGAAACAAAAAGTTTTAGAGATAAAAATTAACCTTTAACCAGGCGCAGTGGCTCATGCCTATAATCCCAGCACTTTGGAAGTTAGAGTCAAGAGAATTGCCTGAACTCAGAGGTTCGAGGCCAGTCTGGGCAACTTGGTGAGACCTCATCTCTACAATAAATCAAAAAATTAACCAATCATGGTGGTGCTTTCCTGTGGTTCCAGCTATGTGGAAAGCTAAGGTGGACCAATTACCTGAGCCCAGCAGAGCAAGGCTGCAGTAGCTATGAGTGTGGGTGAGAGTAAGCCTCTGATGCTAAGTAATGTCTTCTAATCTAACCCTTCAGCTTTTTTTTTTTTTTTTTTTTTTTTTTTGAGTTGGAGTCTCACTGTTGCCCAGGCTGGAGTGCAGCGGCATGCTCATGGCCATCGCAGCCTCGACCTGCTGGGCTCAGGTGATCCTTTCGCCTCAGCCTTCCAAGTAACTGAGACCACAGGTGCATGTTACCATGCCTGGCTAAATTTTTCGATTTATTGTAGAGACGAGGTCTTGACAAGTTGACCAGGCTGGCTTCAAACCCATGGGCTCAGGCAGTCCTCTAGCCTCTGGCTCCCAAAGTGCTGGGATTACAGGTGTGAGCCACCACACCCAATTTAACCCTTAAGCTTTTAAATAACTATAAAGTACTTGTAATACCCAGGCTAAGTGCTTTATGTAGAGCCCCCACCCCCACATCATTTTGGTCTTTACTGTTTATTTTTAATATCTTTTTATAATAGAAAATAACTACCATGTACCCCATTACCCACCTTCAACATTTGTGAATTCGTGACCACTTGTTGCATGTATAACTATTCATTCCACCCACTACCCAGATTATCAAATACAAATTCAAGAATCTTACAGCTGGATGTGATGAATCACACCTTTAATCATAGCAACTCAGGAGGCTGAGGCAGGAGGATGGCTTGAGCCCAGGAGCCTGAGGCTGCAGTGAGCTATAATCATACCACTGTACTTCAGCCTGGGTGATAAAGTAAGATGTTGTCTCAAAAAAAAAGAGAAAGAAAAAGAATTTTATAATTTCATCTGTAAACATATCACTACTTATGTCTAAATGATATGAACTTTAAATAACCTCGATTCCATTATCACATAAATAATTAGCAATCATTCTTAAGTAGCATAAAAAACCCAATATTCACATTTCCCTGATTACTCCTAAATGTATTTTTTTTAGTATGTTTGAATCAGGATGCAAATATATTTTATATAGTACAGTTGATTGATTTGTCTCTTAACACTCTTTATCTCTCCCACTCCTTTTTTCTTTTGCAATTCTTTTTGTATTTAAATTGAGTCATTTGTCCTGCAGAATTTCTGTGAGTCTGAATTTTGCGGATTGTATCTTTGTAGTTACTGTCTTCTAACATGTCCCTTTGTCTTCTGCATCTCCTGAAAATGGTGCTTATATTTAGAAGTTTGTTCAGCCTTCTTCATGAGTGGTGTTAACTACTTCCATTAGGAGATACATAATGTCTGCTTGTCTCTTTTTTGTGTGATATCAGTGACTATTGACTTACAAAGTGTTGATATCCAATTCTATTATTATTTCTTCATTTGATAGCCAGAGTACTCTACTATAAAAAGAGAAATTTCCCCTTATCATTTACTTAGCCAGTAGTGTAGTTCATGTAGGAGAGTCAGGATGACTGCTTTATTCTTTTCCTTTACCAATTTTCAAAATATGAATTGGTTCACTAGCATTCTCCAGTGGTGACTAATTTGTATTGGTTTGAGGTGTTTTTTTGGTTTTGTTTGTTTGTTTGTTTTTTGGTATCATTATGAACTCCTGGATTGAAACGTTTTGAATGTGGTTCAAGCCATTCTTGTTAAAATTATATTTTATTATTTTTCTAATAACTTTACATATTTTTTTTCTTCTAACAGACTAAGCTTGAAGATGAGGACATGTCTTAGTCACCTTTGTGTCCCTGGAGCCTAGGGCAGGGTCTTCAATAAATGTTAAAAAAAATGAATTGATATTCTGAGCAGCATTTTACAATATGAATTCGTTTTGGTTGCATGACAGAACACAGTGTCAAGTATGGCTTTCCTGCTTGATCTGAAAAAGTCAGCATGACAGTGAAAAATATTATGGTTGAATGAAAGAAAAAGGTGAGCCAGGCTCAGTGGCTCAGCCTGTAATCCCGCGCTTTGGGAGGCCGAGGTGAGCGGATGGCCTGAGCCCGCGGGTTCGAGACCCGCCTGGGCCACTTGGCGAGACCTCATCTCCACAGTAAATCGAAAAATCAGCCGGGCGTGGTAGCGCGCGCCTGTAGTTCCGGCTACTCGGAAGGCTGAGGCGGAAGGATCGCCGGAGCCGGCGGGTCGAGGCTGCCGTGGCCGGGAGGCGCCACTGCACTCCAGTCTGGGTGACAGAGTGAGGCGCCAACTCAAAAAAAAGAAAACAAAAAGTGAATGTCATTTAAGCGCTATTTGGAATTGTTTTAAGTCTTGTTTCCAGTGGATCTTTTCATTGTATTTTTGGCAAGAGAGTAAGTCAGGGTAACTTTGTTTTTACTTCTCTTGCTATAAGATAAATAACTTTAAAAAGCCTCCTTTCCCCTGCCTCAAAATATTTTCTCTTTTAATATAATTGGCAAAGAGCATTTATATTTATGACAGATATGTTTCACTTGAATTTGTTCATTTATT
>NW_007074618.1:1654-25818 GCF_000164805.1 Carlito syrichta | reverse complement strand
TCGAACCCGCGGGCTCAGGCCATCCGCTCACCTCGGCCTCCCAAAGCGCGGGATTACAGGCTGAGCCACTGAGCCCGGCTGAAAAAGGTGTTTGTTAAAACGTGAATGTTAGCCGGGCTCGGAAGGCTGAGGCGGAAGGATCGCCGGAGCCGGCGGGTGGAGGCTGCCGTGGCCGGGAGGCGCCACTGCACTCCAGTCTGGGTGACAGAGTGAGGCGCCAACTCAAAAAAAAGAAAACAAAAAGTGAATGTCATTTAAGCGCTATTTGGAATTGTTTTAAGTCTTGTTTCCAGTGGATCTTTTCATTGTATTTTTGGCAAGAGAGTAAGTCAGGGTAACTTTGTTTTTACTTCTCTTGCTATAAGATAAATAACTTTAAAAAGCCTCCTTTCCCCTGCCTCAAAATATTTTCTCTTTTAATATAATTGGCAAAGAGCATTTATATTTATGACAGATATGTTTCACTTGAATTTGTTCATTTATTCTACAAGCATCCAAAAACTTTTGCAAGGAGGTAAAGCAGAACTAGCTTCAAGTACCCACAATATGCTAGGTAGGCATTGTTCCGAACACTTGTACATGGATTATACATAGCATTTATTTTTACCACAACCCTATAAAGTTGGTAGGATTAGTATCATCGTCTTCATTTTATAGATGAAGTAATTGAGGCACAGACATTTAAGCAACTTGCCTGAGGCCACACAGCCAGTGAATGTCAGCACTAGGACTCAAGCCCGGACTCTGTCTCCAGAGCCTGTGCTGTTAAATTACCTTCAGTGACTTTACCACAGACTCTTTTTTCTTTTGAGGTGGTTATAGTCATGTGAGTTATAAAATCTATCAAGTCAGTGTGGTTAAGCTGGTTATTTTTTTAATGGCACTTTAGTCCCCCCAAAAGACTCTTTTTTCCCCCCAGATAATCGTTTCATAGATACTATTAAGACAAACAAGTATGAAGTATTGAAGAATTAGTTCCTATCATCCTTTGTCTTGTAGTCAAATAAATTAGAATTTGTAGAATTTTCAAATCGTAAACATTTTGAGTAGCAATACCATTAGTGACACAATTTGCTTGCCATCATTCCCCTTTGATTGGGTAACTGTAAACTGTTCTGTGTGCTCACTGACAGGCTCTGACAGGCTCATAGACGTCTCACCGTGAGCCCTGCCCTGAAGAGACAGGCATCCCAGTGTCTTCGTCTGTCTTTGCTTCCTTCGCCTTTATGAATTTATGCATGGATAAAGAGAAAGGAACTCACGAGCACTATAGTAACCAGTACTTGTCCCAGCTGTGACGGTAGCATACATAACGGAGCCTACCGTTTGTCCACATTTCTTGCTGGCTAGGGCTGTGTGTTATTCCCTTCTTTCCCACTCAATAAAGTTGAACGTAACATGAGAATGAAAGTGTATAAATAGAGAAAACTTTGAATCTAATTTAATTTATTAATTTAAAAGATACTTAAATATTATTAGGAATAAATTGTTTGGGACATAGTTGTTTTTTTTTTTTTGAGTTGGAGTCTCACTCTGTCGCCCAGACTGGAGTGCAGTGGCCACTCCCAGCCACCATAGCCTCGACCTGCTGGGCTCCGGCAATCCCAGTCAATGTGGATAAGCTGGTTATTTTTTTAATGGCATTTTAGTCTCAGCCTTCTGAGTCGCCGGAATTACAGGCATGCGCTACCACGCCCGGCTCATTTTTTCATTGTAGAGTTGAGGTCTCGCCAAGTTGCCCAGGCGGGTCTTGAACCCGCGGGCTCAGGCAACCCACTCACCTCAGCCTCTCAAAGCGCCGGATTACAGGCTGAGCCACCAAGCCCGGCTGGGACATAGTTTTACAGTTTGACTTCTGGACTGAGAACCACCCCTCTTAAAAGTATATTGCTTAATAACTACTTTTCATCAAATTGATGTAACAAAATATAAAGTACCATTTTTTCTTTGTATCTTTCAACTTTTAGCATTGGGAAGATCTGTTTTAATGGTTGAGTAAAGATGTTTTTAAAAAGGGAAACCAAGAAATAACAATACTAAATTCATTGTAATAGATAATATTTTACTGGTTTTCCAAGACAGAGATTAGAAATACTCTGAAAGCACATTAAAGGTATGTGCAAATATATGTATATCCCTTCAACTAATACCAGAGTCTGAATATAGCCTTGAAAATGTTGTAGTCAAAGCCATGAATTGTTACAACCACAGTTTACAATTTATCTGAGGGAACCCAATACACATACAAAACTTTTTCAAACAGAAAAACAATAAAAGTACCAACAAATAATGTAAGTTCTCATAGGCCTGGGACCTAACATTTCCTGGTTCAAATATGTATAGCAATTATCTCTTAGCTATCTATTGAAATATAGTATAAATCCAGGAAAAAGGGTGACCTAGTATGAATTTTTATATAGTATTAAAACACAAATGTGATTTTATTCTTTTTTTTTTTTTTTTTTTGAGTTGGAGTCTCACTCTGTGGCCCAGACTGGATTGCAGTGGCCGCTCCCGGCCACCGCAGCCTCGCCTGCTGGGCTCCTGGGATCCTTCCGCCTCAGCCTTCCGAGTAGCCGGAATTACAGGCATGCGCTACCACGCCCGGCTGATTTTTTGATTTATTGTAGAGATGAGGTCTTGCTGCCCAGGCGGGTCTCGAACCCGCGGGCTCAGGCAATCCACTCACCTCAGCCTCCCAAAGGCGCGGGATTACAGGCTGAGCCACTGAGCCCGGCCCGGCTGAATTTTTGATTTATTGTATAGATGAGGTCTCGCTGCCCAGGCGGGTCTTGAACCCACGGGCTCAGGCGATTCATTCACCTCAGCCTCCCAAAGGCGCGGGATTATAGGCTGAGCCACCGAGCCCGGCTGATTTTATTCTTTACTAATTTATTTAGACTATTAATTCACTTCTGGGAACTTATTTCAATCAACATGGTTTTTCACTTATTGGTTGTGAAAAGTGCTTTATCCCATTTGGTTTGATTGGTACTAATGGAGAAGGGTGGTTTATATGTATTAATGTTTACATTATTTTTCTTTGGATCTAACCAGTCATTTTGTAGGAAAAGTAACGTTAATTCAGCTCTTCTTTATTGGGAGACTGAATGGTGTATTCTAGCCAGCATTCAAATATATGTTTGGTTAATAGGACAATTACTTTGTGTGCCCATGATAAATGTTATTTATTTGGACACATTTGCCTTTTCCTATTTTTTTCTTAATTGGTTTGACTGCATCTCTAAAGCTGCTCTTTAGACTGATAGCCAAAAAATTCCACATGTCTGAGGGACGTGCCAGGAAAGTGTTAGTGCTCCAATCTCCCTAATCCTTCTCCCTTAATTTTTAGGGGTCATTGAAATCAGATGAGTTAGACTCTCTCTAGAGGCATGTGATCTGTTTAGGACTATTTCAGGGAAGGAAATTAATGCTTGAGTGCTTCTTATTTATTAGGCACTTGACATTTGTTAACTTATTTAATTCTTAGAATTCTGTGAGATAGGTGGTATATCAATTTTACTGATAGACAAATTGAAACTAGTTATCAGTTTACCCTGTCATGCACCTTAAATGACGAGAGTATGATTTGAACTCACCTCATTCTCTAAATGTCCCGCTTTCTACTGTACCGTGTGAATCTATGCCCACCACAACACTGTGCCTGTTCATCTGCACAAACTATCTTCTGTTAGTAAATATTTTAGTAAGTTGGGGGCAGGTAATAGGATTAGTAGACATACTAAGCAGATTGCAAAGCCATGAAATATGTAGACAGTCATGGGACAATGATAAGATATCATAGCATGAGTTAGAGCTTTAGATCCACTGTTAACATGTGTACCTTGGACAAGTCACACATAGCCTCTGTCACAGATTCCCAGTCTGTAAAATGAAGAGAGTGTCTGTTCTGCTTTCCCAGTGGGGTATTTTGGGTGTGTGTGTGTATGAGCTTTGACAATTATAAACTTTGTGTAAAGTTTTATATCTATGATTATGGAGAGTCATGTGGCTCAGTATATAGTTCATTTCACCAAGGAACAATTAGTTGATCTTGGCAGTAGGCCATTGGAACTCAAAGAAATAGCATCTGTCAATCACAGTCGTTTCTTGGAAGGAAGAATTGAAAAATAACACAGCAGTTACTCTCCTTGACCTCTTTCTCTGAAAGGGAATTTGATTAGGCAAGCTGGTTTCATAATAGAGTAGAGCTTCTCTCTGCTCTGGGGAATTGAAGCTGAGCAGCTAGACTTGTTCTGTGAAGCCAGAGCAATCTGGTTTTAAAGGATTTAATGAAATTCATTGTGATTAAGGTTTTATGAGGGATGCACACTGCAGAGCAGCAGCTTCAAAAAAAGTTACATTTGAGTCTGTGTCCCTAGGTTGAGAGCTGAACACTGCAACTAGCTTAAGTTAAGGGACTAGTCCTCAGTAATTCCGTAGTATCTTAAAGAGAAGCCTGACCTCTGAAAGCTGAGAAACAGCCAGTAAGGGACCATTGCATAGACTGTAGCACTCAGTCTCCATCTAGGCATTATTTGGCATTTCTCCAGACTTCTGTTGGTGAACTGGCTCAAGTACTTTATTCTATTCTATAGAAAAAGAATGCTGGGTCTCAAACTGTAATCCCAGCACTTTGGGAGGCAGATGTGGGAAGATTGCTTGAGGCTAGAAGTTTGAGACCAGCCTGGATAACACAGTGAGACCATGTCTCTGCAAAAAAATTTAAAAACTAGCTGGGCTTGGTAGCGTGTTCCTGTAGTTCCAGCTATCCAGGCGTTCGAGGCTCTAGTGAGATATAATCATGCCTCTGCTCTCCAGCTTGGGCAATAGAGTGTGACCTTGTCTAAAAAGAAAAGAAAAGGAAAAAACCCAACAATGCCAGGTGTGGTGGCTCAAGTCTCTAATCCCAGCATTTTAGGAGGCTGAAGTGGGAGGATTGCTTGAGCCTAAGAGTTCGAGACTAGCCTAAGCAACATAGTGAGGCCTTGTCTCTACAAAAAATAAACCAAGCTTGATAGTACACATGTGCCTGCAGTCCCAGCTACTTGGGAGGCTGAGGCAGAAGGATCTCCTGAGCCTGGAAGATTGAGGTTGCGCTGAGCTGTTATTGTACCACTGTACTCCAGCCTGGGTGACAGAGTGAGAACCCCAACTCAAAAAAAAAAAAAGCCAAAGTTCAACACTCAGCATATAGTAGGTGTGCAGTAAGGTTATGGATATTTAATAAAATGATTATAGGTTTATGCCTAATAATCATAATAATAGTTATTATTATTTGAAAATGAGAAAGCAAGAGTTTATTAAGAAGACAAAAGAACTCCCAAGCGGAAGGGGACCTAAAAGAGAGTTGCCCATGCCTAATTATTATCTTAAGGTGAAGGCAGTGAATAGCCAGAGAAACAACTTAATATGAGTTTCTTTAACTGTGCGCATCCTTGGAAGGTTACTGCAGGCCCTGGTAGATCTCAGATTGCTCCTAATTAGGAAGGACTTGCTTTATCCTTGATTCTTCCAACAGTTACTGGCTTTGCTGACAGTTCATATGTATATGTGGAGACTTAAAGCCAGTGGCTCAAGTAATTTGGCTAACATTGGGATAAAATACATTGGTTGGTTTCTGTGTAGGCGCTCTCTACTGCTTCCTTGGTTTTCTAGATTGCTCTTGGATAAATCACAGCCGACTTGAGACCTGGAATGAAGAGCCTCTGAGCTCTTCTGCTCCAGTCTGCTTTCCAGCACGTATTACTCCAGTTGGAAACTTTAGACCAGTCTCATTTTGTGGGAACTCATTTAGGGTTATTCCAGTATAACCCTAGGAGAAAACAGATATTTGCCTGAAAACAGAAAATCAAGGAATCCCTAGGAGGAATGGAGTATAGTCCGTGTACAGGGAGCCTGTGAGGGAACTGCACACCTTGAGATGCCATCACCATAGACTTTTCTTCCAATGAAGCACTTTCTCAAACAATCAGAAACGTCAAGCAAAGAAAGAAAATAATTTTCTGGTGTCATGTTGACTTTTTTCTTTTTTTGAGTTGGAGTCTCACTCTGTCGCCCAGACTGGAGTGGAGTGGCCGCTCCTGGCCACTGCAGCCTCGACCTGCTGAGCTCCGGCAATCCTTCCGCCTCAGCCTTCCAAGTAGCTGGAACTACAGGCATGCGCTACCACGCCCGGCTAATTTTTGTAGAGATGAGGTCTTGCCAAGTTGCCCAGGCGGGACTCGAACCCGCGGACTCAGGCAATTCACTCACTCAGCCTCCCAAGGCACGGGATTACAGACTGAGCCACCGAGCCCGGCTGGTGGGTTTGTTTTTAAGAAACTTCTTTTTAAGAGTTAAGTTTTTGTTTTCTTTTATTTTGGAGTCTCACTCCGCCGCCCAGACTGGAGTGCAGTGACTGATCCCGGCCACCGCAGCCTCGACCTGCTGGGCTCCGGCGATCCTTCTGCCTCAGCCTTCCAAGTAGCTGAAACTACAGGCGCACACTACCACGCCCAGCTGATTTTTGGTTTATTGTAGAGATGAGGTCTCGCCAAGTTGCCCAGGCGGGTCTCAAACCCGCGGGCTCAGACAATCCACTCACCTCAGCCTCCCAAAGGCGCGGGATTACAGGCTGAGCCACCGAGCCCGGCTAAGAGTTAAGTATTTTTTAAAATTTTTATTTTGTTAGGCAGAGTTCTTACCCTTGCCCTGTGTGTCAGAGTGTTTGGAGGCTTTAGTTTATATTCTTCTTTCTAAGATTTAGCATTCGCCAACGTTTCTGAAGTAGGCACCAACTTGTCAGGAGCATGTACACAGACACATGCTCACCTGTTGAATCCTTGGCACAATGTGACTTTAAGTAGGATGATTGGGGATGTGAAAGGAAAAAGGATTGTCGAGGGGTAGCTCCTCCAAAGAGAGAGAGCTTCTGAAAGACATCATAATAAATCAGTGAGACCTTTTTTGTACTGCACGTGTCCTCTGGGTAGTGATGGTGGCAGGAGTTGCCTGAGTCCTTTGCACTCTAATATGCTTTACTTTGCTATGGACATCTTCAGAGTACTCCCCTTAGGAAGCTATGTACCGTTGCTAGCGCCTAGTCTACCTGTCAAAGCAGTTTGGGAATTCTTTTTCTGGAGTGGTCATCAGAGCTGTCATAGTCATTTGTTGAGGTCTGACAATTAAGTTCACACACTTGCCATGGTGTGCTTACGTTGGCAGCACTGTACAAATAACTGTATTGGAACATCCTCCCTACTCACCTGATGTGGCCCCTGGTGACTTTTTTCTTTCCAAAAGATAAAGGAAATATTGAAAGGAAGACATTTGGTGACATTTAGGACATCAAGGGTAATGCAACAACAGTTTTGATGGCCGTTCCAGAAAAAGAGTTCCAAAATTGCTTTGATGGGTGAACTAGGGACTGCTGTTGGTGAATAGCTTCCCAGGGGAAGTACTTCAAAGGTGATCGTAGCGATATTCATCAGTGAGGTATCTAGCACTTTTTCTAGGATGGTTTGCTAATCTAATTTTCAGACCTCGTACTACTGAAAGTAGAGGTACTGGAAAGTGGGGGGCAGATGGGCCTCAGAAAGAAGCTCCCGTTGAAAGCTCTGGAAAGCTAACAACACGCTCCAGAGCACTGAGTGCTTGGGGAGCAGAAGCCTCAGAAGCTGAGATAGGAAGTCTAGAATGCTCTTGCCAGAGACCTAATGAACAGCCTTTTCCTCCTACTGACTGCTAGAAACTGCCATGTAGCTCTGGGCTGGGGGCCCAGAAGTTGGAACCAGTATTCTGTTTTTATCATTTGTAGTATAGAAAAGAAACTTTTTTCTTGTTTATACAATGAGAAAAATCTTTGAAGAGGATATTTTTTGTGAATGAAAGTATGTGGTATTTGATGAGGTGACTTCAAGCTTTCATCATAATTATTGCCTGCTGAATAGGCACTCATTCCTATTCATTGAATCAAATAGCTGGAGTGTGATGGAGAAGGCCTGAGGGTTGCTGGACAGGAAGGATACTGACCTCACTGGGAGGAAATGAGCAGCAGAGCGTCCTGCTCTAATGATGGGAGAAGGAACACTCTTATTTATTTTAACCTGTCGATTAGGATCCAGTTCTGTAGGGAATGACATGCTCACCAGCCTTTCTATTTCTGATCTGATTTAGGTAATGCAGGGTGGCCTGGTAGCTACCGTGTTTTTGTATTGTTGACCTAGGTAAGGAAAAAATCACTTTGTCCTATCTAGTTAACTAAATATTTCAAGGTAAGGATCTGAAGACAGTTTAAATTTCTCCTACAACTCGTTTCAAATGTTTCTATGGTTTGGTTAGAAACTGTCTCCACCTACTGGCCACAGTTCACTTGACATTTCATGAGAACACTTGGATTTTTGTTTTGTTTTCCTGAAACATATACAGTTGGGTAGGGTTACAGCAACTAAATGTTATACCTAGATGCAACTTTTCTAAAGTTCCTGGAGGGGTTTCTGGAGAGTTTTTACTAAGGTTTGCTCAGGGAATAATGGAGAGAAGCAGTGTAAGGGCTTTAAGAACTAAACTAACATAAGCGGCACATTCTACCAAGAGAATTAAGTATGATTTATGTATTACATTGTTTAAACTGTTAATTCTCATTGATCAAGGTTATTATTTTCCAAATTGCTGTTGATTTCAGCTCTTGTGCCCATTTTGAAATAGTTGTTGCTATCATTGCTAAATTATACAATAAAGATTTCATTGGTCAGGTGTCAGCAAGCTATTTCTGTAAAATGTCAGGTAGTAGGTATTTTAGGCTTGACAGGCCATACAGTCTTTGTTGTAACTACTCAACTCTGCCCTTGTAGGGAAAAAAGTAACCATAGGCATAAATGAGTGTGGCTGTTTTCCAGAAAAACTTAATGGAAACAGAAATTTGCATTGGGTATAATTTCAGTGGACCATGATATATTGTTCTTTTTCAAATTTTTTAATCTTTTTTTTCCCTAAGGTTCAGGGACAGACTGGAAACTTTTCAAGCATGTAAAAATATAGAAACCTCTCTTAGTTCGTGAGCTATACAAAAATAAGCAGCGTGCTAGGTTTGATCTGAGAGGTATAGTTTGCTGATGTCCTCTTTTTATTCAGAAACATTTAAAAAATACATTGAGATATACTAATATCCCACAGAGGTAAAAATCTACAAGTAAATATGTCTACTTCTAGGAGTATCTCCATGATAAAGAGGTGCTTGGGAAGTCCTGCTTCTGTCTGTGCCTTTAAACTGTAACATTACAGAGTTGCCCTCTCTAAACACAGGTCTCTGAACTCCAGTCTCATTTGGGTTCTTGTTATCAACGATCAATTGTTTTACTTCGCCTGGTTAGTTCCCTCTGCCATTTCCTTCAGAATCTACCACAGACCTCCCCACCCTCCTCATACCGCCTTCCTAATCTCTGTGTCCTTATCATCCTCTGATCTGGACCACCAAAAGAGTGGAGGATTTCATTTGCAGCCTCACCTTCCTCCTTACTTGCTTATTACAGGACTCTGTGCTGCCTCATGCTTACCTTTTGCCTTTCTGTATCAGAGAGAGAGATTTAGCTCTTCCCTTTTTAGGCAGTTGTGATGTCTGTCTAAGTAGATGGTTCTCTCTTTCTTCCTTTTTTTATTTCTTTCCTTTTGTTTTTTTTCTCTTTCTTTCTTTCTTTCTTTCCTTTCTTTTTTTCCCCTCCCTTCCTTCCCATTCTGTTGCCCAGGCTGGAGTACAGTGGCACCATAACAGCTTACTATAGTCTCGGCCTTCTGGGTTGAGGCCTTCCGGGTTCAGGCAGTCCTTCTGCCTCAGCCACCACATTCAGCTAATTTGTTAAGGTTTTTTGTAAAAGCAAACTCTCACGATGTTTCCCAGGCTGGTCTCCAACCTCCTGGGCTCAAGCAGTTCTCCCATGTCAGCCTTCCAAAGTGCTGGGATTATAGGCATGAGCTACCATGCCTAGCCTTAAATGGTTCTTGATACCATCTTGTCCATCTCAGTAACTTAACAACATCATTTCTATCCTTGATCCTCAACCTTTCCCTCTGTGTTATCTCCCTTCCCATCTTAAAATGAAGAAGAAAACAAATTTCACAATTGTCTAATCCTATCTGTATGTGTTTTTTTGTATTTATCATTTCATTTTCTATTTGATAATAGAACATTTGTCTTTGACTTTTCTCTGAAACTATGCTTGCTAAGATTACCAAGAATCTCCTAACGATGGAATCATTCATTCTTTCAGTGTAATTCCCAGGGAAATTATATGAAGTGACAGGGAGGAGGCTGAGAATGGATCCCAATGGACACCAACATTTAAGGGAATTGGTTGAGGAAGAGAGTTTTTAAGAATGAGGGAATTAAGAGTTAAAGACTGTACAGATGTACAGTAGCCTCAGGATTGAAAAAAATCCACTGGTTACAGCAGCAAGGCAGTTGTTTAAGTGTGATGATAGATGACAGACCTAAATTGCATTGGCTGGAGACATTGGTAGGGAAGCAGAACTAATAAGGGGAGAAAATTGTTTTGAAAATATTGACTACGAAGGATAGGGAGTTGGAGATGCTAGAGGGACCCATGCTTTCAGGAGAATGTTTTTGTTTTTTAAAATAATACATGACAGAGTTGAATATGTTTAGATGACAAGGAGAGGAAGTATGGAGAGCAAGAAAGCAAGATTGGAACAAAAATGGCCTTGAAGTCCTTGAAAATAAAAGAAGGAATATGGTTCAAAGCATAATAGAGTGATTGACTTTATTTATGTGGAAAAAGGATGTTGTACACAGTGAGAGGTCATTAACACGGGGTGCCCCAGAGCCAGCCCTTGAACAAGTTCTGCTCTTTTCTGCCTTGGTGGTCCATCTGCCCCCATGGTGTTGAATATCATGTGATCTAACTGCTGACAAGTTCCTTTCTCTCTCCTGAATTCCAGACATGCACACCTAGCTGCTGCCTTCTTTATAAATTCACTTGTACATCTTTAGGCATCTCATAACTTAATATGTCAAAACTGAGTTCCTGATCTTCCCTCCGAAACTGATTTCTCCTGCAGTCTTGTCTTTCCCCCCCAGACATTTGGGCTGAACGTCTTGTTGTTGTTCTTGGCTCATCTCTCTAATACCAGTCCATTAGCAGATTCTTTTGGCTTTACTGTCAGTATGTTCATAATCTAAGTACTTCTTGCCACTTTGGTCTTAGCCACACTGCCATCTCTTGCCTGGATTATTGCGAAGCCTCAGTGCTTCTGCTGTGCTGTTCCTATAGGAGTCTGTTTTCAGGACATAGCCAGAGGGAGCTTGCTAAAACCTACGGCAGATCTTGTCACTCTCATGCTCACAACCTTGTGATGGTGCCTCACATCACTAGGAACAAAAGCCTACTTTCTTTTTTTTTTTATAATCAATATTTTTTATTATGATATTGTGGGGTACAGTTAAGGGTTAGGTATACAAATATGCCTCGTTCAGGTACCCTTGTTGGAAAGCCTACAAGCCACTAACCCACCAACTCTTCGCGCATTTACTCTCTTCCGTGCTCATCCTGCTGTGCTCCTTCAGACCTCGAATTCTCAGTGTGTCCCACCTATAATATTTGGTC
Source organism: Carlito syrichta (assembly GCF_000164805.1). Classification (NCBI taxonomy): domain Eukaryota; kingdom Metazoa; phylum Chordata; class Mammalia; order Primates; family Tarsiidae; genus Carlito; species Carlito syrichta. Next base: position 14,218 of record NW_007074618.1, on the reverse strand, counting down.
CAAAGGTCAGTGTACAGACTGTCTTTCTGCTACAGTTGCCTCTGTCCTTTAACTATTTGATTTTTTTTACATTAAGGAGTAAATTACATAGAGTGAAATACACAAATTTTAAGCAATACAGCACAAGTAGTCACTGTCCAGAACAAGACATTGACCATTGTCATCTCTCTGGAAAGTTCTTTCTTGCTCTTTACCTGTCAGAAGCTCCCTGAACCTCCCCAACCCCAAGTGACCACAGTTCTGAGGTATATTGCCCCACAAATTAGCTTTGTTGTTTCTGAACTTGAGTCCTACCTGTTTGTTGCGACGGCCTGGTCTTCCGTACCACCCATGCTCTGCACTCCATATTCTTTACCCTGCAATACTTTTTCTGTCTTACCACCCTCAAACATATAATTTATTATATTTATTATTTATTGTGTACTTCCCTCCTAGAATCTGAGCTCTACAAGGGCAGAAATTTTTGTTCTGCCGGAACCCAAACACCCAGAACAGTGCCTTATACATAGTTAAGTGCTCAGTAAAACTTATGAAATGAACTTAATGAGAGGACAGATGAATGGAGGTAAATTTGCAGGTAATCTGAATGGGAGGATTCAGAAATTGAGGAAATTCCCATTTGGGGCATTTGTGTTCTTAGAGAATAAGGCATAAAATTATCTTCTGGGGGTGCTGGGGAGGTGATGGGTTTGGAATCCTGAAGAAGTGAGAGAAGTCTGAAATGTTAGGAGCATGGGAGAGTGAGGCCTTGAGCAGCACGGATTTGTTGCTTATGTTATAGTCTCATGCCATGTTCTGGCCTTGTATTTGTATGATACTAACTAATGCGGTTGAATGACTTACTTCAGTGAACTGAGCTCATGGGTAGAAAGAGAGAACACCCGACAGCATTTTTTTGCCCTTTAAGTGACTAGGAAGGAGAGAGACAAGGAGTTGGGCAAGATACTGACTACAGTGATATTGCCTTTGATTTTGACTAGCCTGAGAAGGAAGTGACAGGCAAGGAAAACATTAGGACGGCATGAAAGGCCAAGTCTCCAGAGGCGTGCTGAGGTCAAGAATAGATATAATGGAAAAAATAGAGTGGGATATTGATAAAAGGATAGACAGTTGTCATCAAAGTGAAGACACCATAGTTCACAGGTTTTTTATTTTGATTTTTATTTTTTGAGTTGGAATCTCACTCTGTCACCCAGGCTGGAGTGCAGTGGCACACTCACAGCCACCCCAGCGTCAATCTGCTGGGCTCCGGCGATCCTTCCACCTCAGCCTTTCAAGTAGCCAGAGCTACAGGTGTGCGCTACCACACCCGGCTAATTTTTTTGGTTTATTGTAGAGACAAAGTCTCACCAAGTTGCCTGGGCTGGTCTCAAACCCATGGGCTCAGGCCTCGGCCTCCCAAAGTGCTGTGATTACAGGCTGAGCCACTGAGCCCAGCCAGTTCACTGAATTTTAAGGAATCCTTTTTTTTTTTTTTCATGTTAACATCTCTGAAGATGAGCTTTAAGTTCAATTGGTAACACTTTTTTCTTATTGGTACGTCAAATAATAGGGAATCTTCCAATTGAAAGCATCTTAAGCCTGTAATCCTGTGCTTTGGGAGGCTGAGGTGAGTGGATTGTCTGAGTCCGCGGGTTTGAGACCCGCCTGGGCAACTTGGTGAAACCTCATCTCTACAATAAATCAAAAAATTAGCCAGGCATGGTAGCGTGCGCCTGTAGTTCCGGCTACTTGGAAGGCTGAGGCAGAAGGATTGCCGGAGCCCAGCAGGTCGAGGCTCCCGGCCACTGCACTTCAGTCTGGGCGACAGAGTGAGACTCCAACTCAAAAAAAAAAAAAAAAAAAGAAAGCATCTTAGATTTGATGAACTATGGCATTTGAATGTTAGGTTCCAGACATGTAGCAGTTACAAGTACTGATAAGGTTACCAGAGTGTGGGCATTGGAGAATGTAACTAAAGAGGAGCAGAGATCAAGTATCTGATTAGGTATATTATGCTCATGGACTTGGAAGACCCAGAGTCATGAGCTAGTTGTAAGGGTTTTCAGCAAGTGAGATGGAGTGACTAGAGGTAGCAGATGACAGCATAGAAATAGGTGGATAAGGGTGGGCATGGTGACTCACACCTGTAATCTCATCACTTTGGGAGGTAGAAGCAGGAGGATCGCTTGAACCTAGGAGTTCGAGATCAGCCTGGCAACATAATGAGACTTCTCTACAAAATGAAAAAAAATTAGCCAGGCATGGTAGTGCTCACCTGTAGTCCCACCTACTCAGGAGACTGAGGCAGAAGAAATGCTTGAGCCCAGGAGCCCAGGAGGTCAGGCTGCAGTGAGCTATAATCATGCCACTGCACTCCAACCTGGGCAGCAGAGTGAGACTTTGCCTGAAAAAAAAAAAGGGAGGGAGGGAGGGAAACAGGTGCATAGGAAAGGCATCATCTGCAAGAAAGAAAGAGAGAAAAGGAAGGAAAGAAGGAAAAAGAAATAGAGAGAGAGAGAGAAAGGTGGGTAGGAAAGTCTTTACCCATAAGTCATCTTTTCTGCAGGTCTCAGATGTCACTTTCTCAAGAGATTGTCCCCTGTATCTCCTTCCCTCAAGTCTTAATTAGCTTCTCCTCTTACATGTTGCACTTTAAAAAGAATAATAATTCTTTATTCATTTCTGAGTATATTTTACTTTGTGATTATACCATGTTTCTCTTCCACCAGATGGTAAACCCATTGGTTGTAGGGGTTATTTTTTTGTACAGTGCCTAGGACATTGTTGTATTCCATGCAGGAAGTTATAGCAGACATAGATAGACTGGGAGGTTATAAACAACAGTTTATTTCTCACAGCTCTGGAGACTGGGAAGTCCAAGACCAAGGGACCAACAGATCTGGTTCACAGATGGCTGTGTTCGTGCCTTATCCTCACATGGTAGAAGGGGTGAGGGAGCTCATGGGTCTCTTTTATAAGACACTAATCCCATTCAATCTTCATGACCTAATTAATTCATCATCTCCCAAAGGCCCCACTTCCAAATACTGTCACACTGGAGATTAGGTTTAACATATGAATTTGGGGAGGACACAAACATTCAGTTTGCAGCACATGTTCTAGGTGCTTAATTCATATTTGCCAAATGAGTGAATTGAAGTAGAGAAAATGAGCAGTCTGTGACTAGATGTGGGATGTGCTTCTCTGAAGTAGGGTTTTAGAAGCCACTGTTACTATACAGAGGACATTTTGCTAAATTTGATCCTTTTTTTTTTTTCTTTTTGAGTCACAGTCTCACTCTGTCATCCAGGCTGGAGTATAGTGGCATGCTCATGGCTATTGCAGTCTTGACCTGCTGGACTCATGTGATCCTTCCACCTCAGCCTCCTGAGTAGCTGGGACTACAGGTGCACGACACCAGCCACCATGCCTGGCTAATTTTTTGACTTATTGTAGAGAAGAGGTCTTGCCATGTTGGCCAGGCTGGTCTTGAATTCCTGAGCTCAGGCAGTCCTCTCACCTTGGCCTCCCAAATGCTGGGATTACAGGCATGAGCCACTGAGCCTGACTTGATTCTATTTTGGTAGTTAGTTGGCTTATTTGTTGCATTTTTAAGCTTTGTCTGTTTTCTCTGAGCCTGAGATCCCTCCCGTTGGATTAAGATGCTAATACCTACCTGACAGGGTTATGGTAAGCATTTAATGAGATTAAATATGGAAAGCACATAATACAGCACCTGCCACATAGTTGGTGCTCAGTAAGTGATAGGTCGCTCTTCATGAAGGATCCATTGCATCTTGCCTGGACTATTTCAGCAGATACCTGACTGATATTCTTGCTTCTGCCCCTCCTCCTTCCGTTTTCCTATCTACACTTATGGCAACTGATTCTTCTAAAGAACTGATTATGTATCTTCCCTCCTTATATCCCTTTAGCCTCTGTTCACTGCTTACATGATTAAGTTCAAACTCCTTAGCATGGGACTCAAGGCACTTCAGGGTCTATCACCTTGGTTCTTTTCCCAGCCCCTACTCTCCTGTGCTACAGTTTCCCCGCCTTGCCCTTTACACTCCAGTGACAGTGTGTCACTTGTTTCCTAGCATTCCATGCTATTCAGCATTTTTTGCCTTTGCCCTGAAATTTCTCTTCCCCTGGAATATGCTTCTCCTCCTGGTCCTATAGATTCCTATTCATTCTGAATTACCACCCTTCCTGACCTTTATATACTTTTCTGGCATTCACACTATATTGTAAATATATTGTTACATGTCTTTCTTTCAAGCAGGACTGTGAGCTCCTTGAGGGCAAAAGCTGTATATTCCTCTTCATCCATAATACCTGCATCTGATGGGTGCTTAGTAAAAGTTTATTGAACTATAGGGACTCCAGAGTGTATATAACCTATTTTATTTTACCTGTAACAGTTATTCAAAGGAAGAGAGAGGTTTGAGTGAAGGTTTAGCAAGAATAAATCTTAGGTAGGAGCCCATTAGAGGGGAAAAAAGCAGTCAGTTATGAAAATTATTAGTCAGCAGTTTTAGTATTAATATCAGGCCAAAAGATGAACAATGGTCATTTATCTGGGAAATTAGCATTAGGACACAATTTTACTCTTGTTTCAGAGACCAAAGAAGAGATACAAGAGAACTGACAGGGAAGAAATAAATGAAACCCCAGAGAGCAAGAGAGACTTGACAGTAATGGCAGATAACAAACTCGGTTTGGGCTTGAAATGTGATCTGGCAGTCAAAGGGAAGCCGGCACTATTCTGGGCAGCCAGCAAAGTATGTGCCACAGTGGAGGGAGCTGGCAGGAGCCCGCTGAGAGTACTGCATTCAGCACTGTGTCAGCATGATGGAGACAGAAGGTGGTGAACCCTGAGAGCAACTGTATTGCTGAGAGGGATGAACAGAGGAATGTATGGAGATCAGTTAGCAGATGTAAGCATGCAGGGTTGACTGAGTTCTGGCAACTACAAGATCTAGGAGAGACACTCCCAGATATTTGAAGGATGTTAACATTAGAGGAAGAGAGGGATTATGTAGCCTGGACTACGAGCTTTGCAAGAAGATAAAACTAAGGGCAGGCGAATTTATACCTCTGAAAGGAATACCCTGCCTGACAGTTTTTGGTTGATGGTGTTGCCCTTTTTTTTTGAGTTGGGTTCTCACTCTGTCACCCAGGCTGAGTACAGTGGCACAATCACGGTTACCGCAGCCTTGACTTCCTGGGCTCAGGCACGCACCACTGTGCCTGGCTTTTTTTTTTTTTTTTTACTAGAGACTAAGTCTTGCTATGTTGCCCACACTCCCCAGGGCTTTTTATTATGTGAAGCTGTGAGGTCAAAATGAAAGATTTAAGACTCTTTCCCTGGAGAAATGATTGAAGAATATTTTGGTCTTGAGAATAAAGCAGGTTATGAAGGTTTGGTTTAGTAAGTATTAGCCATGCACAATGTATTAAGCACTATGTACAGCAAAGCCCATAGTTCTTGAGGTTCTAAAATAAAACCACTGGTCATTATAGGCTTTTTTATGCATTCTCAGTTTGTTTCAGTAGTTTTAAAACTTTGGCAAATTCCATCACATTATCCCTTTGGAATAGGATAATGACAGAAATAGGTCATATGTAAACATTTGAAAAATACAGATGAAATCTATTTAAATGAATGTTTGCTTCCACAAGATGACAAAACATATCCTTGGGCCAAGAGTTTCTTCAGTGATGGGTAAGAAGAAGGCTTAAGCTAATAAGGTATTTGTTCTTCAGGATGTTTTAAATGTCAAAGGGTAGTGCTATTACCTTTCTTGCTGGCCACATCTCCGAGTTATTTCTCAGTTCAGGATAGATTAAAGAAGGCTAGCACGGTGGCTCATGCCTATAATCTCAGTGCTTGGGACACCAAGGTAGGAGGATTGCTTGAGGCCTGGAGTTTGAGACCAGCTTGGGCTGAACATAGCAAGATCCCTCTCTCCATGCCCCTGTAGCCTTAGCTAGTCAGGAGACTGAGGCGGGGTTTTGAGGCTGCAGTGACCTATGATTGTACCACTACACTCCAGCCGAGGCCACAGAGCGAGAGCTTGTGTTTAAAAAAAAGATAAGTCAAGGAGAATGTGTTGGTTTACTTAGAAACAGCTCTGTTTCCTGAGGCAAATGCACTTGAATTTTCAACTGAAAAATCCCACAGTATACTGAGACTTTTTAAAAACTTGTATTTTTGTCTTCCCCATCTGAGCTCCTGGCTTCCAAGGGCTTGTCTCCAGGAGTTATGATACGCTTTAAAGACCTCGTCTCTACAATAAATCAAAAAATTAGCTGGATGTGGCAGCATGTGTCTGTGGTTCTAGCTACTTGGAAGGCTAAGGCAGAAGGATCACCTGAGCCCAGCAGGTCGAGGCTGCAGTGACCGTGAATGTGCCACTGCCCTCCAGCCTGGGTGACAGAGTGAGGCTTCAACTCAAAAATAAAAAAGACAGAGTTGGTATAAAGAGTGTGGAGTCAAGTTCTATTTCAACAGGCTACTGAGTCTTTCCTTAATTAGTTGTCCTGTACTCCCTGTGTCACTGTGGATCCTCCAAGAGGCAGATGCCAAGGCAGACTGAGATACACAGGGAGGGAACCGCATTTCAGAATATGATGTGAGCTCAACACCTGGAAAGGAGGACAGGGAAAAGAAACTGGGTGGGAAATGCTGCAGACCACAGCATAGCTAAGAAGGTCCCAGGCAGGCAGACATAGAGTCCTCAAGCAGAAGTTGCCTGGGAAATCCCATATGGGGGGTGCTCAGGCACTGGCTGGGAGCAGCTTAAGTCAGGTGTGCTTCCCGTGGTCATAGGGAGCAGCTAGTGGCTAAACTATGTTCCCTGCAATGGGTTCTCTTGAGGGAGATCTGAATGACATGTCTGTGGCTGCTATACTTCCCAGCAAGTTTGTGTATTCATTTCAAAACAAGATTCACAAAGTTCTGATATGTCTTGCCATATAAACATTTACAATGGAATAACAAATACTAGGGAAAATATCAATAAAAGTAGAAACTCAAAGAGCTTACTGCTAGTTCCTTGAGGTAAACAAAATTTTTCTGGCATTAAATTCCAAAAGGTATTTCTTTTTTCTTTTTCTTTTTCTTTTTTTGTTTTTGAGTTGGAGTCTCACTCTGTCACCCAGACTGGAGTGCAATGGCCGCTCCCAGCCACCGCAGCCTCGATCTGCTGGGCTCCGGCAATCTTTCTGCCTCAGCCTTCCAAGTAGCTGGAACTACAGGCGCGTGCTACCACGCCCGGCTAATTTTTTGATTTATTGTAGAGATGAGGTCTCGCCAAGCTGCCCAGGCGGGTCTCGAACCTGTGGGCTCAGGCAATCCACTCACCTCAGCCTCCCAAAGCGCTGGGATTACAGGCTGAGCCACTGAGCCCGGCTCCAAAAGGTATTTCTTTTTTTTTTTTACATAGCAAAAACCACTCAGACTACATACTCTCCCTGTTACTTCCTAAAAGGAAAGCAAGAACGATATCAGTGACAAATGACAATTGCAAGAAAGCAACATCAAGTGTCAGCTTCACACTCAGGAGTGAATACTGCGCCTCCTCCTCATGGCTTTCTGTGCTCTACACGATCAGAGAAACTTCTCTAGTAACAAACTATAGAAATGATCCCTGAAAGTATAGTCTTCCAAAAGGTATTTCTTAAGGAGGATTCACATTGGAAGTTCTGAGTGATGATTTTATTGTTCATAATATTCTTGTAGCAAATTTGCTTAGTTATTTTATTTCTTAAGGCTTTTTAAAGTATGTTTTAAGAAAACCTAAGGGTTTAACATTAAAATACAACTCATTGAAGATAATTATGTGGAAGCTAAGATTATGTGGAGGAGTCATGAGGCTGATGTCCTACACTGCTGGAGTAAGAGTAGAGCTCTGAATCCTCCGAGAAGAAAATGGACTGAAAGCATTTAAATCATCTCGCATAAATATGACTTCTAGCGAACAAAAAATTTTTAAGCGATAGGGTCTGGCTATATTGTCCAGGTTGGACTCCAACTCCTGAATTCAAGTAATTCTCCTGCCTGAGCCTCCCGAGTAACTGGGATGACAGGTGAGCACCACTATGCCTGGCTTATCAGACACACTTTTGATAAGAAGTTTGAGACAGCAGACCATTCAAAATTGTATTTCTTCAAATAAAAACCTTAGAAACAGACCCCAAAGATATGTAATATAAGGTAAAAGTGACATTTCAAATCAATGGTAGGGGATAGGATGGTGGAAGAGAATGAATTGTTTAACAGATGGTGTAGAGAGATTTGGGAAGCCATATGAAAATAAAATTGTATCCATACTTCAAATTTTATATCAGGGTAGATTCCAGATGGATTAAATATTTAAATGTGAGAAATGGAACTATAGTACTAATAAATGGAATGATGGTGTTAGTATGGTAAAGTACTAAAAGAGACCATGGTGGAACTAAAAAAATGTTGTATAGTATATAGTGTGATAAAATATTCTAGAAGCCATAAAAGAATAGATTGTAAATTTACTACATATCCATATTTTTAAATTTTAAGATAGAGAAGGGCACCAAAACCTATTATAAGCAAAGTCAAAAGACAAATGAAAAACTGGGGAAAATATTTGCAACTCTGTCATAAGGGACTTATTTCCCTAATATGTAGGAGAGTTCTAAAAATCAATGAGAAAAAGACTAATAATCCCATAGAACAATGGACAAAGGATATGAATAGATAATTTAGAAGAAATGAAATACAAATGCCATGTAAGCTTATTAAAATAAACTTAGTCTCATTCTTGATAAGAGAATGCAAATAAATACTACTCAGATAGACTGTTATTCATCTGATAATCTGCCTTTTAATTGGAGTGTGTAGGCCGTTTACATTCAATGTGATTATTCATATGAATGGGTGTAAATCTACCATCTTGCTATTTATTTTTATTTAACCTACCTCTTTTTTGTTCCCCTTTTCTTTTTTTCTGTTTCTTTTGGATCATTAAACATATTTTAACCATTCAGTTTCATCTCCCTGCTAGCCTGTAATTATTTCTTTCTTCCTTTTTCATGGCTGTTGTGGGGATTATCATGCACACCTGTAACTTATCAGAGGCCAGCTTTATGCATTATTATGGCACTTCACATACAGTATGTCAATCTTATGATGGTACACTTTGATTTCTCCTTTCAACCTTTGCATGTTGTTGTCATACATCTTACTTCTGCACAATATAACTCCACAGGATCTTTTTGTTTTATTTGTTTATTTTGCTCTGAACAGACTATAAACTTTTAAAGAGATCTAAATAGGAAAAAAAATTTAGTAGTTACCATTTCTGGTGCTTTTTATCTTTTTGTATAGGTCCATCTTTTCATGGGATATCATTTTCCTTGTGCCTGCAGGACTTCCTTTAACAGTTTTTGTACTGCAAGCCGGTTTGTGATGCTTTCATTCAGCTTTTATACATCTGGAAAGGTCTTTATTTTGCCTTTGTTTTTGAATGATATTTTCCCTGGATTTTTTGTTTCAATACTTTTTTTTTTTTTTTGAGTTAGAGTCTCACTCTGTTGCCCAGGCTGGAGTGCAGCGGCACATTGACGGCCACCGCAGCCTCGACCTGCTGAGCTTCGGCGATCCTTCCGCCTCAGCCTTCCAAGTAGTTGGAACTACAGGCACGCGCTACCATGCCTGGCTAATTTTTTTATTTATTGTAGAGACGAGGTCTCGCCAAGTTGCCCAGGCTAATCATGAACCCACGGGCTCAGACAATCCACTTGCCTTGGCCTCCAAAGTGCTGGGATTACAGTTGTTTCAGTACTTTAAGATATTTCTCCACTGTATTCTCATTTGCCTAGTTTCCCATGAAAAGTCTGTTGTCATTCATGTTCTTGTTCATAATGTGTTTTCCCCCTCTGGCTGCTTTTTTCTTCTGTATCACTAGTTTTGTGCAGTTTTATTAGTGATATTCCTTGATGTACTTTTGTTAATATATTTTGTGCTTGTAGTTTGTTGAGCCTCTTAGATCTGTGGGTTTGTAGTTTTTCAAACTTAGAAAAACTTTCAGCTATTGTTTTGTCTGTAGACTCCTCTCCTTTGGGGACTCCATTTATATGTGTATTAGGGTTTCACCAAAATGTTAGGTCAGTGGACCAGTGGGCTGGGCCGCTAGTGTCGCAGGTAAGATACAAAAAATTGCACAAAAATTAGATTGGAATATATAGTTTATATTTAGAAAGTAAATTAGAGAGAGGGTGGGAGGAAGGGAGGGAGGGGAGGTGGATCCACTTCTCAAGGGAGAGAAGGGGCCAGGTATGGCCTGGGCCAGAACTTAAAGAAAGCATGGTTGCTGCTGATTGAGGTTGAATGCTTCTTAAACCTTTTCTTTAGGGGGCCAGGCCATCAAGGTGATTGGGTGGTCTGTTTCATGTCTTCATGAAGCAGACAGGTAAGCACAGGAAATGCTGCCATGGTGATGGGATCTGTCTCTTACCTCCCTGACGACCAAATGAATGGACAGGCCAGCCACATAGATGAGAGGGGCAGGACCAGCAGCTAAAAGACAAATCCTTTAAGAGATATTAATCTTTTTTTTTTTTTTTGAGTTGGAGTCTCACTTGGTCGCCCAGACTGGAGTGCAGTGGCTGCTCCCGGCCACCGCAGCCTCGCCTGCTGGGCTCCAGCGATCCTTCTGCCTCAACCTTCCGAGTAGCCGGAATCACAGGCATGCGCTACCACACCCGACTGATTTTTTGATTTATTGTAGAGACGAGGTCTCGCTGCCCAGGCGGGTCTCGAAGAGATATTAATCTTAATGTTCTGTGACTAGCCCAGAGTTCTGGTAAAGGATTATTGATAAAGGATTATTGTTGTGTATGAGCTTAAGGAGACCAGAGAAACTCCATTTGGGGCTGTCCTTTCATTCCCTCCTCTGGTTGTTTTAAAATATTCTTATTTAATACAGGGGAACATGGATGGTGATCTGTCTTCTGTAGCTGCTTCCTGCTGAATTGGGGCATAGAGATGTCCCTACTGTCTAAAGTAAGAGGAAGGAATGAGAGGAGAGGAGCCAGTGGAGTTGTTGGAGTATTTTTAGTGTTTGTATGCAAAGCACTGTGTAAAAGTGTATACTTTTAGAATTCATAATAGTATAATAAGGGCCGTTATAGCCTCTGGCATGACAATTTAAGGCTTTGATTTCTGGTAAGATATATTTATATGTAGTTACCCCAGTGGTCGCAGCACCCACTGTAGGAATCTAAGCAGTTTCCACTGTTGTACCAGCAAGCTCCTCAGTCCGTATGTGAATATCCTGCAACTTGTCTCCAAGTTCCTTCAGGTTTTGTGATGAGAATTTTAGACAATCGTTTGGCACTGAAAAGCACTGGTCTGCAGTCAGTTCAGGAAGAGGATGTGGGGGAAGAAGTGTGGTTTCTGAAGCCGCTTTTTGTTTCTTACCCTACCCTAGAGAGACTGCTTTGACAACCTGAAACTTTGCATGTTGAGAAGTTTGCTAATTATTGAAGGTTTTAAAAGCATAATATTATAACACAGGATATTGTCAAAGTTACTTATTTAACCAAAGAGATAATCCAAAGATTTTGAAAAATGTCAGTTACTTATTTGGCCAAAGAGATAATCCAAAGATTTTGAAAAATTGAGAAAAAACACAGCTTTTTAATAGAGGAGACATGGAAAACAAACACAGTAAGGGGCTAACTGAATCTGTCTCTTTATCCCACACCTGTTGGATATAAGACAATTCTTTTGGAGATTGTTAATTAAGAGGTTTGTGTTCTCGTCTTTGAGTAGCATTTTGGCCTAGGATCAGTGTAATTGATATTAATGATAAATTCATAGAAATAACTAAAATTTTTGTAAGCTTGATTGTTTATAGAGTTTTTCTTTTGTGCATTCTTTTATAAACCTTACACATAACCATTCTACGATATGCTTGAACCCTTTATCTTTGTTTTATACTTTTCCTCTTTAAATGACCAGCCATTTTTATTATAGGACAAAAATTTACCATACAAGATTCTTTTCTATTCAAAATTATTCTTTTCTTTATATCCTTCCTTACCAATAATATACTTTTATATTTATAACTTTCTTACATCTTTTCTTTGTTTTTTGGTTTCTTTTTATCTTTTTTTAATACATCTATAATTTTTGTTTTTTGAGTTGGAGTCTCACTCTGTCGCCCAGACTGGGGTTCAGTGGCCACTCCCGGCTACTGCAACCTCGACCCGCTGGGCTCCGGTGATCCTTCCGCCTCAGCCTTCCAAGTAGCTGGAACTACAGGCGAGTGCTACCACGCACGGCTAATTTTTTGACTTATTGTGGAGATGAGGTCTCGCCAAGATGCCCAGGCAGGTCTTGAACCCACAGGCTCAGGCAATCCACTCACCTCGGCCTCCCAAACCATGGGATTACAGGCTGAGCCACTGAGCCCAGCCACATCTATACTTTGAATTAACCTTTTAGTAACTTTTGATTAAGACAAGACTATATAACCGGGCTCAGTGGCTCAGCCTGTAATCCCGCGCCTTGGGAGGCTGAGGTGAGTGGAT
>NW_007074618.1:0-1426 GCF_000164805.1 Carlito syrichta | reverse complement strand
CAAAAAAAAAAAAAAAAGACAAGACTATATGATGCAACATGGAAGGTCAGGACCAAACGTCTGGCACCTGTGTTAATTAATATATTAATTTGTGTTCCAGCACCCTAATATCCACCTGGGGATTGTTGGAGTGTTAGTACTAAGTTAGTGGTACTGGACACTTTAGCAGATTTTCAGGCCTCCTCAGTGGCTACCACTTTTTGAGTCAGATCTTCCTTATTTCCTTTGGAAGAGGGTGTACCCTCTCCCCAGTGGCTTTCTGACCTGCACAGTGAACAAGGTCCTGGAGGTTTAGGCCTTTTTGGGACAACTATGCTTCAAGTGCCCCTGCAGATCGTACCCATAGCAACAGACACCATCCCCCTTAGCAGATTTGCTCTTACCAGGTCTCCATCAGGCCATTGGAGTTTTGTCGCTAATGGCAACTGCCAGTTGAGATGCCTGTTCTTGGCCTTCTGGTCCTGCTGCACTCCATGTTGGCACCTGTTGTTGCTTTAACGTCTTGGCTCAAAAAACCTTAAAAGTTTTTCTGTAATTGGAAACTTGGTACCTGCAGTTTAGCCTTTGGAACTGGGCATTTAATACCCCATAGGATATAATCTTGTTTGTAAAGTAGTGAAGTAAATTAAGAAAATGTCTATACATATGAAACTTTTGACCATTTCTCCTTTTGCAATGATCTGATGTAAAAAAAAAAAAGTCTTTTTAATGTGAGCAGACCACATGAATATGAAATGATTTTTTCCTACTTATTTTTAATTATGAACAGGCATATTTGTTAAGAACCTTTATAAATTGCTAAGTTGCAGCTTAGGGGGTGCCAGAGGTATGGTCAATTATGTGAGAGTGGTCAGTTTTTAGGCCTCATTTTGCCACAGAGAGAGCATCCAATATTTTGCCCATTCTGCAGGAGTATTGGGCTTAATAAAGTGACTTAACAATCAGGTGGGAATGGCTGGTTTTCTTTTTTTCTTTCTTTTTTTTTTTTTTTGTTGCTTAGTTTTTATTTCTCTGGATTCCAACTAGATGTGGAAGGGAATAAGGAATATATGGAACCCAAAGATTATAGGGATACTGCAAGCAAATGGGATGGAAGGGGTGTTCTCCTGAGCTACAGAAGGAATGATCTGGTAGTTTAAAATAAAGCAAGTCAAATTTATAAGAGTTGTCCACAGTCAGCAATGGTGATCTTCTTACTGGTCTTGCCATTCTTGGGCTCAAAACCCTGCATGGCTTGCACAACATTCATGCCCTCTTTCACCTTGCCAAAAACCACGTTTGCCATCCAACCATTCAGTCTTAGTAGTGCAGATGAAAAACTGGGAACCGTTTGTGTTGGGTCCAGCATTTGCCATGGACAAGATGCCGGGACCTGTATGCTTCAAGATGAAGTTCTCATCATCAAATTTCTCTCCATAGATGGACT
>NW_007074617.1:26445-26835 GCF_000164805.1 Carlito syrichta | reverse complement strand
GCACTCCAGTCTGGGTGACGGAGTGAGACTCCAACTCAAAAAATAAAAATAAAAAATAAAAAAATTAGCCAGGTGTGGTGGTACATGCCTGTAGTTCCAGCTACTTGGAAGACTGAGGAGTAAGGATCACCTGAGTCCGGCAGGTTGAGGCTGTGGTGGCCGGAAGCGTGCCACTGCCCTCTAGGCCTAGGTGACAGAGTGAGACTCCTACTCAAAAAAAAAAGTCAGGATTGGCGGGTATTTCTAGAGAGGGGGGAGGGGCTGGGATTGGGGTGATCTCTAACATCATCTAGGGCTGAGGTTCAAGCTGGTGCACTAGAAGCTTCTATCCCTGAGAACCACTGAATCGCTTCCCACCAACTTGTCCTTTCTTTTTTTTTTTTTTTTTTT
>NW_007074617.1:24404-25952 GCF_000164805.1 Carlito syrichta | reverse complement strand
AAGTTGCCCAGGCGGGTCTCGAACCTGCGGGCTCAGGCAATCCACTCACCTCGGCCTCCCAAAGCACTGGGATTACAGGCTGAGCCACCGAGCCCTGCTTGTCCTTTCTTTTTGGGAACAGGGACTGAGTATTATTTTTTCATCTTCCTAACTAGATGGAACTTCTGGAAGGAGCATTTGCGAACAGAATGTATACCATCGACATGAACAGCGAGTTGGAGCTGAGTGCTTTGTTGATACCCCAGCCAGGCATGGCCCCGATTCCTCTGGTAAGTCTGGCTCTTGGTGTTTCCAGTATCCGGCATCCTCAGGGCATGCCTTGTGCTCACCTCCAGACTGGAAATTCCCTGGCATCCCCCAAGCAGAAACACTCACTCTTGCTGCTCCATAGAATTTGTCTCTATATATGTCTCTCTCTCTCTCTCTCTCTTTCTCTTTGAGTCAGTGTCTCACTCTGTCACCCAGCGGGAGTGCAGTGGCACAATCATGGCTCACTGCAGCCTCGACCTCCTGGGCTCAGGTGATCCTTCTGCCTCAGCCTCCCAGATAGCTGGTACTACAGGTGCACACCACCACTCCCAGCTCATTTTTTGAAACGACCTTTTGTAGAGATGGGGGTCTTGCTATGTTGCCCAGGCTTGTCTTAAACTCCTGGGCTCAAGTGATCCTCCCTCCTTGGCCTCCCAAAGTGCCGGGATGACAGGCATGATCCACTGCACCCAGCCTCTATGTGTCTTTCCCCTTGACCAGGCTCTGTAGGTCATGGTGTGAAGAGTCTGTGACTGTCCCCCTGCCTGCCTGGCCTCTGTTTATGCTGTCTCTGTGTCTTCTTCTCCTCCACCCTTCTTCTGTGCTGCCACAGAAATCCCTTGACTTCTTGATTCAGTCAGAGTTGGTGTCTGTTGCCTGCAGCTAAGAGCTCTGACTCATGCAGACTTCCCCCACCCTGCGGGAGGTGCTGGGTCTTGGCAGACCTAAGATCCAAGGCATTAAAACCTAGATTTTGGTTTGCAAGTACAGACGGTCCCGGGATTTTTTTTTAATGATGGTGCAGACGTGATATGCATTCGGTGAAAACTCTTCTCCAATTACCCTTACTACCATTCTGTTTTTCACTTTCAGTACAGTATTCAATAAATGACTCGAGACTTTTGACATGTTATTATAAAATATGCTTTGTGTTAGATGATTTTGCCCAATGGTAAGCTAATGTAAAAAAATGATGGTGGGGCTGGATTTGGTGGCTCAGCCTGTCATCCCAGCACTTTGGGAGGCCGAGCTGAGTGGATTGCCTGAGCCTGTGGGTTCGAGACCAGCCCCGGCAACTTGGTGAGACTTCTTCTCCACAATAAACAAAAAATGAGCCGGGCGTGGTAGCGCGCCTGTAGTTTCAGCTACTTGGAAGGCTGAGATGGAAGGATCGCCGGAGCCCAGTAGGTTGATGCTGTGGTGGCCGTGAGCAGTGTGCCACTGCACTCCAGGTAAATTGAGCTGGGTGTGGTGGCTCATGCCTGTAATCCCAGCACTTTGGGAGGCTGAGGCAGGAGG
>NW_007074617.1:15941-24109 GCF_000164805.1 Carlito syrichta | reverse complement strand
CTCCCGGCCACCGCAGCCTCGACCTGCTGGGCTCCGGCGATCCTTCCGCCTCAGCCTTCCAAGTTGCCAGAGTTACAGGCATGTGCTACCACGCCGGCTGATTTTTTGATTCATTGTAGAGATGAGGTTGCGCTGCCCAGGTGGGTCTCGAACCTGCAGGATCAGGCAATCCATTCACCTCAGCCTCCCAAAGGCGCGGGATTACAGGCTGAGCCACCGAGCCCGGCTTGTGTTTTCTTTTTATTGCTTGGTCAGGAGGCTGGGCTGAGCTACAGTGCTTGGTAGGTTTGGTTATGAAACGCCTTTTCAACTTAAGTTGTGTTTCCGCTCCCAATGGGTTTATTGGGATGTAACCCCCTCGTAAGTCAAGGAGCATCTGTAATCAAGCTGGAAATGGGGGTGACTTGAGTGGGCATATGAGGGGAGTATCACAAAATGCAAGAGAAGCAGAGCCAGGCCCCAGGCCTGGGACTAAGGCTCTGACCATGACTCCGTCCTGTCTGCCTCCACGGGACGGGTCTGGGCTCACAGCTCTGCGCTCTGGGCTGTCTGGAGGTGCATGGGTGAATGAACTCAGGAGATGCTTGGGACGGTACCGGCAGCTGCACTGCAGAGCGAGCTCAGGTTTTCACCTGAAGGTGTTCAGGGGTCACCTGTGGGGGTCTGTCCCCTGTGCCGCATGCTGGCTGGGTTTGGCACGTGCTTCTCCCTTCCCCCAGCCCATGGTGAGCAACCCCCACTCCCTGGGGCTGCAGGCCACCTTCTACGAGAACGGCAGCACCTTGGATGGAAACACCAAGTACAAGCTGGTGAGTGCCCCAGCCCTGAGCGACGCGGCCTTGACTGAGGCTGACCAGGTCCGGTCACCTTAGGGTGTCCCCTGAGGGGCCCCTCCTTCCCATTTCCTTTTTTTGCACCTACCTGGGAAGGTGCGAGGAATTGAGAGGGCGCATAGCCCCTGCCCCTTCCACCCTGGGGGAGACAAGCAGGCCACCATCACCCACACACGTGATGTGATTAAAGTGTCACACAGAAGAGGCTGGGACAATGTGACAGGAAGCCTAACCCAACCTGTCAGAGGGCTAGAGATTTGAGTTAGCTGGGTAAACTGAGGCAGGATTGAGTGGAACCAGGGGACCAGAAGGGGCTTGGCCACACATAGGGGGGATCCGTCAGGCCAAGCAGACCTGTCAGACCTCAAGTTTAGACTTGATCCCAGAGCTTCAGAGGCACTAGGCAGTGTCCACAGGACAGGGGCGTGGCCAGGGGTGAGTCGGCCACAACGGACTCTCTTGAGCAGCGCTTGTTATGTCACATCTAAATGAGATGTTGGCCAGGCCCAGTGGCTCACACCTGTAATCCCAGCACTTTGGGAGGAGGAGGCGAGAGGATTGCCAGGTCCCATGGGTTTGAGACCAGCCTAGGGAACATGGCGAGACCTTATCTCCACAATAAATAAAAAAAGTAGCTGGGCCTGGTGGTGCATGCCTGTAGTTCCAATTACTTGGAAGACTGAGTCCAGCAGGTCGAGGCTGCGGTGGTCGTGAGCGTGCCACTGCACTCCAGCCTGGGCAACAGAGTGATACTCCAACTCAAAAAAAAAAAAAAAAGAAAGAAAGAAAGAAAAAAAATGAGTGTATCATTCCAAAGGCCACCAGGACTGTTTTAACCTAGGAGTTGAAGCCAGACGAGGCAATATAGTGAGACCCCATTTCTACAAAAAATAAAAAAAATTAGCCAGACGTGATGGCACATGCCTGTAGTTCCAGCTACTTGGGAGGCTGAGGCAAGAGGATTGCCTGAGCCCAGGAGCCTGAGACTGTGGTGAGCCATGATTGTGCCACTACACTCCAGCCTGGGTGACAGAGTGAGACCCCCGACTCAAAGTAAAAAGAAAAGAGACTGGGCATGGTGACTCACACCTGTTATCCCAGCACTTTGGGAGGCGGAGGGGAGAGCATTGCCTGAGTCCAGGGGTTTGAGACCAGCCTGGGCAACTTGATGAGACCTCGTCTCTACAATAAATTAAAAAATTAGCCAGGCATGGTGGCGCACACCTGTGGTTCTCAAGTAGAAGGCTTGCCTGAGCCCAGCAGGTTGAGGCTGCAGTGGCTGCAGGCATGCCACTGCACTCCAGCCTGGGTGACAGAGTGAGACTCCCACTGGAAAGAAAAAAGAAATAAAAAACAAAGAAGAGCTTTATTGATGATACCAGTTTGCAAACAGGGAAGAGAAAGGCTCCTATGTGTTTTCTTGAAGGAAGGAAAGGGCCGGATTGGTTTCATGCCTCACAGAGGGATTATACAATGGGGTCATACATATTCAGCAGGTTTGGAGAAGAGCTCTACATATTTATAAGGGGAGCTGAGCGCACTCGCAACCGGTAAACATACATGTAACATACATCCCAGGAGCAGGGTTTTAGAGTGAGGTGGCACTTGGCTCTTTATGTGAAAAGGTGAACTGCAGGACACAAGGATAGTTCATGACTGCCTCTGTGAACTGGCTGAAACTGGATTCAGGTCTGCAGGAAAGCATGTTTGTTTTTTGTTTTTTTTGAGTTGGAGTCTCGCTCTGTCACCCAGACTGGAGTGCAGTGGCCGCTCCTGGCCACCGCAGCCTGAACCTGCCGGGCTCCGGCGATCCTTCCGCCTCAGCCTTCCGAGGAGCTGGAACTACAGGCGCATGCTTCCACGCCCGGCTAATTTTTTTTATTTATTGTAGAGATGAGATCTCGCCAAGTTGCCCAGGCGGGTCTCGAACCTGCAGGCTCAGGCAGTTCACTCACCTCGGCTTGCCAAGGCGCGGGATGACAGGCTGAGCCACTGAGCCCGGCAGGAAAGCATGTTTGTAAGGCCATTCCCAATCCAATCAGAGCTGTAGTGGTTTAGCCTGTAAGTCAGAGTTCGGAGTGGTCTGATAATCTGCCCGATAGCTCCTGTTTGGGGGGTTCTTAGCGAGAGTGAGGGTTTTCTTGTAACTGTAGGAATTTAAGAAATTGTCATGCTGGCCGAGCCTGCACCCTCGACCCTGGGAGTAACCTTGGTCTCCTTAACGCTAGGGCCCATCTTGGTTGACAAAGGGGTGTCTTTTGGTCGCTCAGATCACAAGTGGATAGCAAAGTCACACCCCGTTGTAAGTCCCCCAGAACAATCGCAGCGTGGCTGGACAGCTTCTGGGGTCCTCCCCTCCTCCGACCCCCACCTCTCCTGGAGTTCGAGACCAGCCTGATTTGGGGTTTTCTCTTTCGGTCCCACAGGACATTTATCTGAAGCAGCAGCAGCTTTGGGACAGGGCTGACACCAATTTCACTTCCAGGTATGTCATTGCCTGGCTCTTACGGGGGGTTCTCTTAGCAGGCTCAGGGAGAAGCCAAGCCAAGATCAGACCCCCGATTCCAGGACAGTGAGACAAAATGATGGAAAACAAGTACTTGTACACCCATGTTCACAGCAGTGTAATTCACAGTAGCCAAAAGGTGGAAACAACCCATGTCCATTGCTGGATGGCTGGATAGACACACCATGATCCGTCCACCCAGTGGAGTATATGATTCAGCTACAGAAAGGAAGGAAATTCCAACACAGACTGCAACATGGATAAACCTTGAGGACATCACGCTCAGTGAAATAAGCCAGTTGCAAAAGGGCAAATCTTGTGAGATCCCACTCCTAGGAGGTCCTTAGGGTCCTAGAGTCGTCAGATCCACAGAGACAGAAATTAGCATTGTGAGTGCCGGGGGAGCTGGGGAGGGAATGGGGAGTGTTTCATCGAACAGAGTTTCCCTCTGGGAAGAGGAGAAAGTTCTGGGGATGGTGGTGATGGTTGCACAACCATGTGAATGTGCTTAATGCCATGTCACCTTAAAAAGGGGTAAAATGGTACATGGTACACTATGCCTACTTTCTCACGGTTTAAAAGAAAAAAAGTGTGTGGTGACACACAGTTGTAGTCCTAGCTACTTCGGAGGCTGAGGTGGGAGGATTGCCTGAGCTCAGGAGGTCGAGGCTTCAGTGAGCCGTGATTGTGCTATTGGATTCCCGCCTGGGTAACAGAGTGAGATTCTGACAAGAGAGAGAGAGAAAGAGAGAGAGAGAGAGAGAGAGAGAGAGAGAGAGAGAGAGAGAGAGAGAGAGAGAGAGGAGGAGAGGAGAGGAGAGGAGAGGAGAGGAGAGGAGAGAGAGGAATCTAGGTGAGGATACTCCCAGGTTAATGCTTGCCTGTTGCAGTCTGAGGAGGACTTGGAAATGTCATCAGATTTTAATTTATTGACTAATCTAACTAAAATCAGGAAAGGGTGAAAAGACTGACATTCCAGTGAAAAGATAAAACTTCTAGGTTGAATTTATAAAAATAAAATAAAAGAAACACATCTAAAGTTAACCCCCAACAGTGGAAATAGATTATTAAAGATATACCAAAAAGACACAATCAAACAAACAACAAATGAAAACAGGAGTAACTATATTATCGCAAGACTAGAATACAATTTCAAAGCCAAGTACATTAGATAACACTGAGTAAGACTGAGAGCATATTTAGTGAATAAAGATCCAGTCTTGGTCAGGTGCAGCAGCTCATGGCAGTAACCCCAGGATTTTGGGAGACTGAGGCAGGAGGCCAGGAGTTCAAGACTAGCCTGGCCGACATAGTGAGACTTCCACTTCTACTAAAAATTAGAAAGGAAAAAAAAAAGATTCAGTCCATGAAAATGAGTCATTGCTGGGCGCAGTGGCTCACGCCTATAATCCAAGCACTTTGGGAGGCCAAGATGAGAGGATTGCCTGAGCCCATGGATTCAAGACCAGCCTGGGCAACTTGGCGAGGCCTCATCTCTACAATAAATCAAAAAAAGTATGCTGAGGTGAGTGGATTGCCTGAACCTGTGGGTTCGAGACCCGCCTGGGCAACTTGGTGAGACCTCATCTCTACAATAAATCAAAAATCAGCCGGGCGTGGTAGCGCACGCCTGTAGTTCCAGCTACTCGGAAGGCTGAGGCGGAAGGATCGCTGGAGCCCAGCAGGTCGAGGCTGCGGTGGCCGGGAGCAGCCACTGCACTCCAGTCTGGGCGACAGAGTGAGACTCCAACTCAGGAAAAAAAAAAAAAAAGTAGCCGGGTGTGGTAGCGTGCAGCTGTAGTTCCAGCTCCTTGGAAGGATGAGGTGGAAGGATCGCCTGAGCCCAGCAGGCCAACACTGGGGTGGCCGTGAGCGTGTCACTGCACGCCAGCCTGGATGACACAGTGAGACTCAAAAAGAAATTGCGTATTTATTCTTACATATTTAAACTTCAGTCACCTTCAGAGTACTCTTCGTTTGATGAAATACACCTGTCAAGATACTTTTTTCACTCTTCAACACAGTTTTTGAACTCACCAATTTTGATACCTTTTAGTGTTTCTGCCTTTTTTGTTTCACATCTTCCATGTTGGTAAAATGTTTCTCTTTGAGTACTGCTTTCCTCTGGGGAAACAAACAAAAAAGTCACTGGGGGCGAGATGGGTGAATAGGGAGGGTGGACACAGGGGTCATGCTGGTTTTGGTCAAAAATTGCTGAACGCTCAGTGCAGAGTGGGTAGGTGCGTTCATAAATCATCCATCATGAAATGGACAAACGCATTGAAAGACTATCAAAAAAAAAATCACTAAAGCCAAATGCAGCCTCTCCCAACAACACTAGCTGGTACACTGATACCAGTGGGTTCCTAGAATACTTATCTAGTGGGGGAAGCCTGTACTACAAGGGGCTCGCCCTCGAAAATATAATTTCGTGGTTTTTTGGGTCCTCTTGTACATTATGCACAGGACAGTATGCACAGGACAGTCCCCCACAGAAAGAATTATCTGCCCTCAAATATCAATGGTGCCACAGTTGGAAAATTCTGCTATAGAAGATGTATATATTTCAAACAAGTGTGTTTTAATTCTGTACATCGAACTTTGTATGCTACCGATCTTTCTCATGTTTATGGCGGACTTATAAAAAAATCACTCAATTGTTCATGTACAACCTGATAAAAAAATGATTCTCCCAATAGAGATGTTCAGATCACATTCTCAGACCTCGAGTCCATAGAACTAGAATAACCAAAACAAAACAGAAAGCAACACTCATAACAAAATCCCTTTTATTTGGCAATTAAGAGACACCCTTATAAATAATCCCTAAATCAAAGAATGCATAGAATACAGCTAAAATATACTCAGAGGGAAATGTATACCCCCAAGAACTTTTATCATTAAGAAAAAAATGACTAAAGAGAAATTATCTAAACATTTAACTGGAAGAACCAGAAGGATAACAGAAATTATGAGATAGAAAGAATAATGAGAAAACAATTCTGCATCTTGGTGGCACTAAAATTGGATGTCATATGTTCTTTTGAATTAGTCATTATATATAGATTAACAAAACTGACTCAAGAAGAAGTTTGGATCTTCATGTGTGAGCAGAGGTTCTCAGCTGGTATTCAGAAATGATGAATGGATGGATGGATGGATGGATGGATGGATGGATGGATGGATGGACGGACGATGGATAGATGGATTGATGGGTAAATAAATGGATGGGTGGATGGATGGATGTGTGGATGGATGGACGGATGGATGGATGGATGGGTGGAAGAATCAATAGATGGATGGAAGAATGGATGGATGGAAGAATGGGTGAATGGATGAGTGGTTGGTAGATGAATGAATGAATGGATGGATGAGTGGATGGCTGGATTGATGGGTAGGTGGATGTATGCGCGGGTGAATGGTTGGATGTCTCCGCCATTTTTATGCAGTGCTATCCTCTAATAACAAAGGCTTCCATTGCCTTGCAGTCTAAAGCGACCCACCTTATCTACGTTAACTGTGGATGTAGCCAACAAGGAAGTTTCATGCGTGGATATCAAGCCCCTGGTAGGTCTCAAACTTTTGTGGCCCCATATTATGTGTCATGAGTGTTAAGAGTCATGGCGGTAGACGCCGAAGGGTTGACCAAGCCCTTGTTCACAGTCTGGAAATGGAGGTGATTCTGTCCTGGTTTCTGGGGTCACTGCCTCTCCTTCACTGTCCCCCGGGGCAGTCTCCCCCATGACTCACCATCCTGAGAGCAGAGGCCTGTTGCTTGTGGTTCATGCCCTGAACTGCATCTGGCCACCTCGGGTAACAGAACCACTAGATGCTTCAAGAGAATTCAGAGCAGCACACCTCCACACATAAAACTGGACACGAATACTCACAGCAGCATCATTTGCAATGGCCAAAAACTGGAAACCACCCACGTGTGCTTCACCAGGTCAATGAGTAAAGGAATGTGGCTTAGGCCGAGGGCGGTGGCTCACGCCTGTCATCCCAGCACTTCGGGAGGCCGAGGTGAGAAGACTGCCTGAGCCCACAGGTTCGAGACCCGCCTGGGCAACTTGGCGAGCTCTCATCTCTACAACTAATCAAAAAATCAGCCGGGCTTGTGGCGCACACCTGTAGTTCCAGCTACTTGGACGGCTGAGAGGGCGGGATCGCCAGAGCACAGCAGGTCAACGCCAGGGTGGCCGTGGGTGTGCCACTGCACTCCAGCCTGGGCGATGGAGTGAGACTCCACTCAAAAAAAAGAAAGAAATGCGGCTTATCTGTACGATGGAGTATCATTCAGCCATGAAAAGGAATGACACAGGCAGCAACGCAGCTGGACCTTGAAAGCGTCACGCCAAGTGAGAGAAGCCAGGCACAAAAAGTCACATAGTGTGTGATTCCACTTACAGGAAATGTTCATAACAGGTAAATCCGCAGAGACAGGAAGTGGACAGAGTAAGACCCTGGCTCAAAGAAAGAAAAAGAGAAGGAGAGCAATTTAGTCTGGTCCCCGCAGAGCTGCTAAGAGATCGTTGGGTGATGTGAAGGATTTGGCTGTTCCCATAGCCGAAGCAGGCTCCCGGGCTCATGGGGTGTCCCAGACATCCAGGTCATCAGGTCGGGATCCAGGCTTCGTGGTTTCCAAACCCGTGTGAGAGCATCCCCGTGCATGCTTTCACTGTGTCTGGCTCTGGGGTGCCCTCGCTGACCCGGGTCCACGTCTCCGTCTCTCTCCTCTACAGAGGACGCTCATCTCGATTGGTTGTGACCTGACAAAGAGGATCGTGGTTCAGAAGTAAGTGTGTTGGTGTTGGGGTGGGTGGGGGAGG
>NW_007074617.1:14468-15921 GCF_000164805.1 Carlito syrichta | reverse complement strand
GGTTGGCTGCTGGGTGGTGATAGCTGAAGTGGGGTGACATGGCATTACTCTGGCTGCTTTTGTATGCGCTTAGCATTTCCGTAATCAAAAGCTAAATAATTGATGCCAACAGGATAAGTCAGAGTTTCCGGCACATGGGCTTTCCCTCCTTCACCTATCTGGCGACAGTCACATTTCCTTCCTCCTCCCTAACTGTGTTCTCTCATTTCTTCCCTTTAGTTCTCTAACTGCCCTCCTCTTCACTCTCCTCCTCCTGCTCCTTCTCTATCTTCTTCTTGTCGGTGTCTCAGTCCTGTCACCAGACTGGAGTGCAGTGGCACCCTCACGGCCACTGCCGCCTCGACCTGCTGAGCTCAGGCTCTCCTCCCACCTCATCCTCCCCAGGAGCTGGAATCGCAGGCCTGCGCCACCACGCCCAACTTAATTTTTTATTTACTGTAGAGACGAGATCTCACCAAGTTTCCCAGGTTGTTCTTGAACCCTTGGGCTCAGGTAGTCCTCTCACGGCCTCTCAAAGTGCTGGGATTACAGGCATGAGTCACCACACCCAACTAATT
This sequence comes from Carlito syrichta, assembly GCF_000164805.1. Taxonomy (NCBI): domain Eukaryota; kingdom Metazoa; phylum Chordata; class Mammalia; order Primates; family Tarsiidae; genus Carlito; species Carlito syrichta. The sequence continues at coordinate 15,364 of NW_007074617.1, read as the reverse complement.
CTTCATTTTTATTAAAATTGCTCAGGGTTTTTGGCTTTAATCTCTTGCTAATACACACACACACATGTATGTATATAGCAAGGTATATACATATATCTTCTCATATATATATATATCACATATATATATGAGAAATTTGTCTCCAGTATCCATAGTTCCCCCCGGGAAATGCAACTACGAAAATCTAAGAACATTTAGCCTGAAGATAGGCCAAACTGCCACCCTTTTCTCCCCTGAGGTGGCGGTGTGCTGGTAAATGGGCAATGCGTAGCAGCCATGTCTGGTGGGGAAGCCACGGTGTGTAGCATCCGCAGCTTCCCGTGGTGTAAACCCTCCCCCTGTGGCCATCCAGCTGCCAACGCTAAACTGGCTCATGAAATTCCTGTTAACTGTTGTCTCTCAGGAGCTAAGACAAGCTCAAGAGAGCACTTCACTGCATAAGGGTAATAATAATAAACTCAGTTGGTGGTTTGACCGGTTTTTTTTTTTTTTTCCAAAACGGAAATGGTTTATTCAATTAATAAATTCTATCTTTAGGACCTATGTATATTCAAGGTTTTTAAAGTCATCTACAGCCAGGTGCAGGGGCTCACGCCTGTAATCCCAGCACTTTAGGAGGCGGAGGCAAGAGGATTCCCTGAGTCGACGAGTTTGAGACCAGCCTGGGCAACTTGGTGAGACCTCACCTTACAATAAATAAAAAAACTAGCCAGGCATGATGGTGTGTGCCTATGGTTCCAGCTACCTGGAAGGCTGAGGTGGAAGGATCGCCTGAGCCCAGCAAGTCCAGGCTGTGGTGGCAGTGAGTGAGTATGCCACTGCACTCCAGCCTGGGTGACAGAATAAGACTCCTACTCAAAAAAAAAAAAAAAAAAAAACCAAAAAAACCCAAAAAA
>NW_007074617.1:11820-14448 GCF_000164805.1 Carlito syrichta | reverse complement strand
AAAAAAAAACCAAACAAACCCAAACAGACCCAGTATACAAAAGCTTTTGCCACAAAGATAATGGGGAAGATATTTGCTACATATACAACTGACAGGCCAGGTACAGTGGCTTATATCTGCAATCCAAGCACTCTGGGAGGCTGAGGCAGGAGAATCACTTGAGCCCAGATGTTCAAGACCATCCTAGGCAACATATCAAAACCTCATCTCTAAAAAAAATTTTTAAATTAGCCAGGCATGGTGGCACGTACCTGTAGACCCAGCTACTCAGGAGGCTGAGGTGGAAGGATTGCCTCAGCCTAAGAGATCGAGGCTGTGGTGAGCCATGATCATGCCACCGAACTCCAACCTGGACAACAGAGTGAGACTCTGACTCAAAAAAAAAAAAAAAAGTCAGACCAGCCACATCCCAATGAAAATGTGCCGCACCCATTTGCCACCCTGTCCCACCCACGCCAGATTTGGGGTCTCTGGTTCTCTCCATCCCTGCTTATCTGATGAGTGAGGGGTGGCCTCCGCTTGTGTCCTGCTCACGATGGTTGTATCCTTGTGAGGCCGGGCTGTTTTTCCTTAGCACCTTCTCTTGTCTGCAGCCAATTGTCAGCTTGCTCCAAGGGCATCCTGGACGCCGTGGTCCTGCAGGACAACTATAGCTTTGTCATCGAGAAGTAAGCCCATGCCTGTTACCCGTCCCCCCATGACACCCTCTGTGACTGCTGGCCTGCATGCACCAAGGCGAATCCGGCACTCCTTCTAAATTAAAGTGTGGCCTGGAGAGAATCCATGAGGGGTGAGGGGCAGGAGGAGGTAGCCTGGCCTTGAGGAGTGGCCATGGCGTGGCAGAGCCCGCGGTCCGGGTCTTCCCAGGTCTGCCACACATCAAAGGCCTACTGTGCACTTGCCGCCAGACCAGGGGCCAGCTGTCACCCTCCTGATGCCTGACCAGACTGTATTTGGCTCCTGGAGTCTCAACACCTGTGCACCTGAATTAGTGTTAGCACGGCCAGGCAGATACTATCAGCCCAGACACCCATGCTGGTATGCAGTGGCATGATCGCAGCTCACCATAGCCTTGACCTCCTGGGCTCAAGCAATAGAACAGTTCCTCAAAAAAAAAAAAAAAGTAGACTGAGCTTGGTGGCTCAGCCTGTAATTCCAGCACCCGTGGATTGCCTGAGCCTGCGGGTCTGAGATCTTGTCTCTACAGTAAAAATTAAAAAAATTAGCTGGATGTGGTAGTGTGTGCCTGTAGTTCCGGCTACTTGAAAGGCTGAGGCAGAAGGATCACCGGAGCCCAGCAGGTCAACACTGGGGTGGCCGTGAGCATGCCACTGCACTCCAGCCTGGGCAACAGAGTGAGACTCCAACTCAAATAAATAAATAAAATAAAAATAAAAATAGAGTTACTAGCCAGGCACAATGGCTCATACCTATAATCCCAGCACTTTGGGAGGCTGAGGCAAGAGAATTTGCCTGAGTTCAGGAGTTTGAGACCCGCCTGGGCAACTTTGGTGAGACCTTGTGTCTACAGTACATCAAAAAATTAGCCGGGCGTGGTGATGTGCACCTGTGGTTCCAGCTGATGGGAAGGGTGAGGTGGAAGGATCGTCTGAGCCTAGGATTTCAAGACCAGCCTGGGCAAAACAGCGAGACCTTGGTCTCTAAAAGCATTTTAAAGATTAGCTGAGCATGGTAGTGCATTCTTGTTGTCCCAGCTACTCGGGAGGCTGAGGAGGGAGGATCACCTGAGCCCAGGAGTTCGGGCCTGCAGTGAGCTATGATCCCACCACTGCACTCCAACCTGGGCAACAGAGCAAGACTCTGTCTCTAAAATAAACTGAAATGGGAGGTTCCAGTGTCATTTGGAGCATGGTCCGGAATCCCAGGCCACACATGCCACCTTCACCCACTCACATGGACGATTCCCATTTATAGAGGGGAAACTGAGGCTGTGAAGGCCTGGCCCCCAGGTGGGCGCTCACCCAGCACCCTGCCCATGTCTGTTTCTTGCTCTCTTGAAGGAAATTCTACGACCCTGGCTTCCTGGGTCAGGGGGCCGCCGAGGACTTGGTCGTGTACTACTCCTACAAGGAGCTGGGATGCCCTCGCCTCGTCTACTATGACACTCCGTGGAAGCCCGTGATTGAGCTGTGAGACCCTGGGGCACCTCAGGATGGTGGCAGGGCCTTGTGCTCCCTGGTCCCAGTGTCCCCATCTGGCCCTCCAGCCTCCCCCAGTTCCCTCAGGACGACAGTCCCTCTTTCTCTGCCACACTCCCCACCCAGCCCTACTGCCCTCCTCTGGCCTTTGCACTTGCTGTGTCCTCCCCCACCCAGAACACTGTTCCTGCCCCTCCCTCCCCCACTGTCTTAGGGCGCTCGGGCCGCCCTAACAAAACACCACAGAATGCAGGACTTAAACAACAGACATATACGAGGGGACCTAAAAAACCTGAAATTACCTTTTGGAGGGTCTCTTGTCGTACAGGCTTCCCCCCGCTAGGTGAGTGTTCTAGGGGCCCATGGGCACAATGAGACCGCCCCCCATCTCTACACACACAAGAAGAATTTATTAGCCGGGCTCGGTGGCTCAGCCTGTCATCCCGCGCCTTTGGGAGGCTGAGGTGAG
>NW_007074617.1:6399-11800 GCF_000164805.1 Carlito syrichta | reverse complement strand
CGAGGCTGCGGTGGCCGGGAGCGGCCACTGCACTCCAGTCTGGGCGACAGAGTGAGACTCCGACTCAAAAAATAAATAAATAAATAAAAGTATTTTTTAACAGTGATTTAAGCTGGGCTTCAAGTGACTCACACTTGTAATGCCAGCACATTGGGAGGCAGAGGTGAGAGGAATGCCTGAGCCCAGGGGTTCGAGATCAGCCTAGGCAACTTGATGATACCTTGTCTCGACAATAAATCAAGAAAATTAGCCAGGCATGGTGGCGCACCCCTGTAATTCCAGCTGCTTGGAAGGCTGAGGTGGGAGAATTGGCAGAGCCCAGCAGGTTGAGGCTGCGGTGGCTGTGGGTGTGGCCACTGCGCTCCAGCCTGGGCCACAGAGTGAGACCCAGACTCAAAAAGAACCCTCAGTGCTGGCTGTTGCCCCCTGCCCATCCACCAGCTCTGTCCCCGATGCCCTAACCTACTGTAGCCTCAGCTGGGTGAGGCTGGGGCTTCTGCCTGCTCTCTGCTGCCTCCACCCCATGCCCAGAGTGACTTTACACTCCTCCCGGTGGCTGGTGTCCATGTCCTCTGGGGTTGCCACGCCCCTCCTACCCCGCAGCCATGCTCCATGCCTGTGTCCCAGGTGGAAGGATGGCAAATTCCAGGAGGTCATCGAAGCCGAGTACGTCTTACTGGAGGTGCACGGGCAGTTCACATTCTCCTACTCTCTGACGGCCGAGCTGGCACAGTGCACCTCCCAGCCCCAGAACTGGAGCACCATCATCTGGGACACCGGGAGGCCCTTCACCTGGAACAGAGAGGTAGCGTGACCCTCTATTTCCAGAGGAGTTGGTTACCCACGGGAGGCACAGCATGGCCACTGATGGGGTGTGAAACGTACGATGTGAAAGCCCTTTAGGGCAGCGGTCCCCAATCTTTTTGGCATCAGAGACCAGTTTCGTGGATGACAATTTTTCCATGGACAGAGAGGATGAGGCGGGAATCCTCAGACGTTGGATTCTCATAAGGAGTGCAGTATAGTTCTCTCACGTGCACAGTTCACAATAAAGTTCACACTCCTATGAGAATCCTTTTTTTGAAGGGGGTCAGGGACTCACACTCTCCCCCAGGCTGGAGTACAGTGGCACACTCACGGCCACCCCAGCCTCGACCTGCTGGGCTCTGGCGATCCTTCCACCTCAGCCTCCCAAGTAGCTGGAACTACAGGTGAGTGCCACCACACCAGCTAATTTTTAAATTTACTATAGAGACGAGGTTTCACCAAGTTGCCCAGGCTGGTCTTGAACCCCTGGGCTCAGGCAGTCCTCTCACCTCCGCATCCCAATGTGCTGAGATGACAATGTGAGCCACCGCAACTGGTTCCTATGAGAATCTAATGCCACAGCTGATCTGACAGGAGGCAGAGCTCTGCTTATTCGCCACTCACTCCTGCTGTGTGACCCAGTTCCTAACAGGCCACAGACCAGTACTGGCTCATGGGGGTTGGGAACCCCAGCTTTAATGGAACTAGGAAGATCCCCCCAATTTTTATTCAGAGACAGAGTCTCTCTCTGTTGCCCATGTGGGCTTAAGCAATCTTTCCATCTCAGCCTCCCAAGTAGCTGGGTCTACAGGCATGCACCACGATACCTGGCTAGTTTTTAAATTTTTTTTTTGTAGAGATGGGTCTAGCTATGTTATCCAGGCTGGTCTTGAGCTCTTGGCCTCAAGTGACCCTCCTGCCTTAGCCTCCCAAAATGCTAGGATTACAGGCATAAGCCACCTTGTATGGCTTAACCCGTACTTTTTTTTTTTTAAGGGGAGTGTTAGGCTGGGCGCAGTGGCTCAAGCCTGTAGTCCCAGCACTTTGGGAGGCAGAGGTAAGAGGATTGCCTTAGCCCATGGGTTTGAGAACAGCCTGGGCTTCTTGGTGAGACCTCATCTCTACATTAAATCAAAATAATTAACCGGGCATGGTAGCTCATGCCTGTAGTTCCTGCTACTTGGAAGGCTGAGGCGGAAGGATTGCCAGAGCCCAGCAGGTTGACACTGGGGTGGCTGTGAGCATGCCACTGCACTCCAGCCTGGGCGATGATGGAGTGAGACTCCAACTCAAAAAAAAAAAGAAGGGAGTGTTATCTGCATAGGGAAGAAGTTGTATTCATTCACATATGCATTTTCCGGAGGCACGCTAATGTTTTCATCAACTAAGAGCCAGTCAAGGCCAAGGTCACAAACATGATGCATGTAGCAAAGCCACCAGCAGAGGGTGCCCCCGACACTTGCTGCCCATGCTTGCGTGGGACTTTGGGGCTCAATCTCTGGCGTTTGCTTTTTTGCTGGGCAGCCTCACCTCTTCCTCACACCGCCTTCCATCAAGTGAGTCTGATCATTGATTTTGTTGTGGTTGGTGGTGGCGGATACTCTTTCTTTTTTAAAGCTGCAGCGAAATTCACATGCCATGCAATTAGCGACTTTAAAGTCTACAACTCTGTGGACTGGTGTATTCAGCGCTGCCCAACCAGAGCCTCTCTGATCTTTTTTTTTGAATTGGAGTCTCACTCTGTCACCCAGGCTGGAGTGCAGTGCCACACTCACGGCCACCCCAGCATCGACCTGCTGGGCTCTGGTGATCCTTCCACCCCAGTCTTCCAAGTAGCTAGAACTACAGTTGCGCACTACTGTGCCCGGCTAATTTTTTATTTTATTGTAGAGACGAGGTCTCGCCAAGTTGCCCGGACTGGTCTCGAACTCAGGCAATCCACTTGCCTCGGCCTCCCAAAGTGCTGGGATTACAGGCCGAGCCACTGAGTCTGGCCTCTCTGACCATTTTTATTTGATTTTTTTTGAGACGAGGTCTCATTCTGTCAATCTATGTTGCCCGGGCTGGAGTGCAGTGTCACAATCACGGCTCACTGCAGCCTCGACCTCCAGTAAATGTTTACAAGGCTGACTCCCTCCTTTCTGGGTCTATAATAGACAGAGCAGAAGGCCAGAATGAAGACTGGGAGGTGGCATGATGCTGTAACAGTCAAGGGCAGATGATGTGCATCCTGGACCAGACGGGGACAACTTGGTCAGGATGACCTGCATGATATTCCTGGGAACTTTTAAAGTCATCACTGACCAGGCTGGAGGAACCGGTTCAAGCTGTTGGTCCCAGAAGGGACTGCCAGGAAGCTACCACTGCCACCAGAAACAGGCAGGGGAGACTTGAAGGCCACCTGGACTGTTGGCTCAAGGTCACTTCTTCCCTCTTCAAGTGGAAATCCTGGGATCTGAGGGGTGGACAGCCGCTGTGGCCAGTCCCCTCTGGATGCCATGACCTTTTGTGGCAGCAATGCTGGTGACAAGCCTCATGAGGGCTGCTACAGGGATGCCTGGATAACGGCTCCAGCGCTGCCCAAAACAAAATGAGCCTCACACTTTCCCGGTTCTGGAGGCCAGAAGTCTGGGAGAGCACGGGCGGGCTGAGTGCTTCTGAGGCCGAGGGAGGCTCTGTCCTGGGACCTCTCCCCGCTCCTGGGAGGAGGCCGGCGACCCTTGGCTTGTAGAGGCATCAGCCTGATTACTGATCCCTGCCTCTATCTCTCTACCTGACATCTTCCCTGGGTGTGTGTGTCTGTATCCAAAGCCATGTCCAAACTTTCCGTTCTTATAAGGACACTAGGCTTATTGAATTAGGGCCACCCTAATGACCTCATTTTACCTTAATGACCTCTATAAAGGCATAATTTCCTGCCGGGCAAGGTGGCTCCTACCGCTAAACCGAAGCACCTTGGGAGGCCAAGGTAGTAGGATTGATTGAGGCCAGGAGTTCCAGACCAGCCTGGGCAACATAGTGAGACCTCGTGGCTACAAAATTTTTTTAAAAATTAGCCAGGTGGGCTGGGCACGGTGGCTCAAGCCTGTAATCCCAACATTTTGGGAGACTGAGGTGAGGGGATTGTCTGAGCCCATGGGTTCGAGACCAGCCTGGGCAACTTGGTGAGACCTCGTCTCTACAATAAAATTTTAAAAAATCAGCCTGGCGTGGTAGCGCGCGCCTGTAGTTCCAGCTACTCGGAAGGCTGAGGCAGAAGGATCGCCGGAGCCCAGCAGGTCGAGGCTGCGGTGGCCGGGAGCGGCCACTGCACTCCAGTCTGGGCGACAGAGTGAGACTCCAACTCAAAAAAAAAAAATTAGCCAGGCCTGTAGTCCCAGCTACTTGGATGGCTGAAGTGGAAGAATCGCCTGAGCCCAGGAGATCGCAGCTGCAGTGAGCTATGGCTCCACTGCACTTCAGCTTGGGCGGCGACGGAGTGAGACTTCTCTCTAAAAAAAGGACACTATTTCCAAATGAGGTTATAGTCTGAGGTCCTGGTGTCAGGACTTACGCACATGATTCTGGAAAGTGGACATGCTGACCTGCCATCAACAGGGCCGTCAGCAGTACCTGCTGCCTCTGTAACCCAGGAGGGAGGTGGGGGGGTCGGAGGCTGAGGCCATCCCCCCCCAGACTCCCCCCCAGTGGAGAGGGAGCCAGGGCCCAGGCCCCTGCTAGTCCCCAGGCCCATTGGGCACGCCTCTGTCCCCCTCCCCAGAACTATGTGAGCTGTCACGACCCCGACAACAATGCCCCCCTGAGGTGGCCACAGGCTCGGTATGAGATCCTGGGCGGCCGGACACAGAACGAGGTCATTTTCGGCCAGAGAAATGGCATCTACGTCTTCCACCTTTCTATTGTGGACCCCTACTACAGGTGAGCGGGCCCTCTTGGCCCTGGGGGCGGGGCACACTTCTCCCTCCGCTTGGGCAGGTCCTGGCTAAAACTCAGTTCCCCCAACAGCCCAGCCACCCCCTACCCCACCAGGACGAGGGATGTTTTAGGTTCCGGGTTACTAAATAACTCGTTTCAGAGTCTGCGCTGGGGGTTGGGGGGTACAGCGGTGACCAGTGGCCACACCCCTGCCCCGGTGGCCAGAGTTGCCCTCTCCTGTTCCCGGTGGCAGGAGGCTGCTGATGGCCACGGGTTCGAGCCAGCTCAGGCCCGGCACAAGAGCCGATGCTCAAATACTCAGGGATTTTGCAAGCTGGTCGATTTCACGTGGATAGCTTGAAATCAGCCACCGTGGGGCTATTTACACCACAGGAATTGGCAAACACTGCACACAGGACCTCTCCCCTCTGCTAGCTGGTTAAATATTTACCGCTGAGCTGGACTCATGGCTGGCACACTCCTCTAATCTCAGTGCTTTGGGAGGCTGAGGCTCGAGACCAGCCTGGGCAACATAGCGAGACCTTGTCTCTAGACACACAAAAAAGTTATCACTGTGTGGCGACACATGCATCTAGTCCCAGCTACTCAGCAGGCAGAGGCGGGAGGATTGCCTGAGCTGAGCCCAGAGGTCGAGGCTGCGGTGAGGCATGACTGTGCC
>NW_007074617.1:4486-6195 GCF_000164805.1 Carlito syrichta | reverse complement strand
AAAAAAAAAAAAAAAAAAAAAATGAGCTGGATGTGGTGGCTCACGCCTGTAATCCCAGCAATTTGGGAGGCTGAGGTGGAAGGATTGCTTGACGCCAGGAGTTCGAGACCAGACTGGGCAACACAGTGAGATTCCTGTCTACAAATAAATGTAAAAAATTAACTGGGTGTGGTGGCATGCACCTGCAGTCCCAGCTACTTGGGAGGCTGAGGTGGGAGGATCCCTTGAGCCTAGGAGATTGAGGCTGCAGTGAGCTGTGATTGGGTCTCTGCACTCCAGCTTGGGCCACAGAGCTAGAGCCTGTCTCTAAAAAAAATACGGGTGTGTGTGTGTGTGTGTGTGTGTGTGTGTGTGTGTGTGTGTCTGTGTGTAGTATGTATACATATGGATAACGTCACATGGGTATACAATGTACATACATGTATACGTTGTATAGACAGTATGTGTATATAGCTGTAATACCTACATATTATACATATATATTTTTTTCAGTGAGGGGGATTCCACCACACCCAACCGCCAGTCCAAGGCAGCATGGCCTAGTCATCTCATTCTAAGAAAAGTGGGAGCCAGGTGTGGTTGCTCATGCCTGTCAGCCCAGCACTTTGGGCGGCAGAGGTGAGAGGATTGCCTGAGTCCACAGGTTCGAGACCAGCAACTTGGCGAAAGTTCATCTCCACAACAAATCAAAAAATTAGCCAGGTGTGGTGGTGTGCGTCTGTCGTTCTAGCTACTTGGAAGGCTGAGGCGGAAGGATTGCCAAGCAGGTCGAGGCTGTGGGGGCGGCGAGTGTGCCACTACAATCCATCTGGGTGACAGAGTGAGACTCCGGCTCAAAAACAAAACAAAAACAAAATTAGCCAGGTGTGGTGGCAAGCGCCTATAGCTACTCAGGAGGCTGAGGTGGAAGGATCCCCTGAGCCCAGCAGGTCGACGCCGGGGTGGCCATGAGCGTGCCACTGCACTCTAGCCTGGGTGGCAGAGTGAGGCTCTGACTCAAAAAAAAAAAATAGGACCAGGTGGCTCCTTCCTGGGTTGCTGGGGCCCAGCTCTGTGGTCATCCAGGCCTCTGCCTCCTACAGAGCCTCCCGCCAGGGTTTCAGGGAACAAAGGAGGTCCCCTCCCCATCAGCCTGATCTTACGCCCTTTTCTTTTTTCCTTTGTTTGTTGCTCACTTCGTCCAACCCCCAATGTCACCTGTTAGTAATCATCTCCTCGCCTTTCTTAAGGGCTCTGGTTTTGGTTGTTGACACTCTCTGCTCGGGTCCTTGGCAGACATCTGTTTTGTGACCCTCACTCCACATTTGTTTTAAAGTGACCCGGCCTCTGGTCCCCACCTTCTCAACTGCCAGGGCCTCCTCTTTGTTTGGGGCCCTTGATTTTACTTTTTTTTTTTTTTTTTGAGTTGGAGTCTCACTTGGTCGCCCAGACTGGAGTGCAGCGGCCGCTCCCGGCCACCGCAGCCTCGACCCGCTGGGCTCCGGCGATCCTTCCGCCTCAGCCTTCTGAGTAGCCAGAATTACAGGCGTGTGCTACCACGCCCGGCTGATTGTTTTATTTATTGTAGAGATGAGGTCTCGCTGCTCAGGCGGGTCTCGAACCCGCGGACTCAGGCAATCCACCCACCTCAGCCTCCCAAAGGCGCGGGATGACAGGCTGAGCCACCGAGCCCAGTTTTTTTTTTTTTTTTTTTTTTGTTGGGGTCTCCC
>NW_007074617.1:2338-4466 GCF_000164805.1 Carlito syrichta | reverse complement strand
TCCGGGTCTCGAACCCGCGGACTCAGGCAATCCACCCACCTCAGCCTCCCAAAGGCGCGGGATGACAGGCTGAGCCACCGAGCCCAGCTTTTTTTTTTTTTAAAGAGACATGGTTTTGCCCTGTCACCCAGGATGGAGTGCCGTGGCACGATCGTAGCTCACTGCAGCCTCGACCTCCTGGGCTCAAGCAATCCTCCTTTGTCAGCCTCCCAAGTAGTTGGGACTACAGGCAACTCTACGCCCAGCTAATATTTTGTAGAGATTGGGGTCTTGCTATGTTGCCCAGGCTGGTCTCAACCCCCTGGCCTTAAGTGATCCTCCCTCCTCAGCCTCTCAAAGTGCCAACCGTTGGTTTTACTTTCAGAGATCCCCCTACGGAAGCCGAGGGGAGGAGAGCTCAGAGGGGAGGCAGAAAAGCAGGCTTGGAGCCCTGCAGGCCACATCCCACCCCGTGAAATGGGGACAAGTGGGGAGAACTGTAGAAGCCAGAAGAGCACACAGCACAGCCCTGGGACAGAGGGACCCTGCCTGGCGTCGGCAGCTGTGTGGACCCGAGACACTGGCTCCCCCTCCATGAGCTTCTGAATAAGGGCTTCGGGAGAGGAGCCATGGGCAGCGAGTGGCTGGGAGACCGGCCTGGGGAGGCTCCTGGTCTCAGCTTCATCTCCAAAGCCATCGGCCTCCTGGACTCCAGGGGAGTTTCCTGGGGCTCCCCCAGCAGAGCTCTCGGGGCCCCAAAACCCAAAGGTCCAGGAGATCAGCCCAGGGCCGAGGAAAGAGGGGGGAACAGGTGAAGGGTCCCACACAGAGTGTCCTCAGAGGAGGTGCTGATGAACTTGGCTTCCTGTTTCTCTTTTCTTTTTTTTGAGTCTCACACTGTGGCCCAGGCTGGACTGCAGTGGCGTGATCAGTCTACCGCAGCCCCCACCTCCTGGGCTCAGGCGATCCTCCCGCCTCAGCCTCCCGAGTAGCTGAGACGACAAGTGCCACCACCACACCCAGCTCATTTTAAAGTTTTGCAGACATGAGGCGTTGGCTGTGCCCCCCGTTAGCTTCCATGTTACCTAGGGTCGTGCATGCTTCAGAGGGAGGGTACGGCTGGCCCCTGTTGGAACCCAGGAAGGCCAGTGGGCACCTGAGTGGGGGAGGGAACCAGCACCTGCTTTTCCTGGTCTCACCCATCCCTGCTTCAGAATTGGCGGTCAGGCTGTCTCTGCTGCTCAAGGTTTGGCTGGCCTGGCCCTCACCTGGGCTTTGGGGCCATCGTCTGCCAGTCTGTCTCCCCATGTGCTGTGTGCACCCCACCCTCCGAACACTGCTCCCGCCCACATGGGCCCATCTCCCCCATCCCTGCCCCAGCTCCCAACCCCCACCATATCCACCTCCACCTTCAGACCATCAGGTGAGCCCACGTGTCTGTAAGAACAGGCGTGGGCTTCTGGTCCACCATGGCGTCTCCACTCCCTGCCTGGGCCGCTGGGCTACGACTTGGCACGGTCCCCCCAAAGGCCTTACAGAGGCAGAGGGTCCCTTCACCCTCCTCCCAGTGGCTGGAGCTTCTTGAGGGGCAGGAGAGGCAGCTGGGCAGGAATCTGAGGGTCTGCCCTGCTTGCTGTGTGTCTCCAGCAAGTACCTGCCCTCTCTGGGCAGCCTTGGGGGTGGAATCCTTAGGAAGTATGAGTCTGGGTGGCAGATCCCCTTCCCAGGAAGCACCCCCATCCCTGCCGGCCGAGTGTGATTTTCTGAGAGATTTAGGACGCCCTGGGGCTCCAGAGGCCTCACCGTGAGGCCCAGACACCAGACAACTGGGCGAGGGGACAGGCAACCACGTCCAGCCCCCAGGCCCTGGGACACCGAGGGGGCACAGAGCTGAGAGAGACATGAAATCGCTTTAATGGGGGGCGGCTCCCAGGTCCTGCCGGGGCCCTGGGGGGGCGGTGCCGCCCGCGGGCTGCCTGGCCTTCCCTCCTGGCCTCCCCTTCTTGGGGGTCGCGGCTCCCGCCTTCCGCTTGCCAGGTGGGGCGGGGGCCACCACGTCGGCAGCCAGGGGCCCCGGGCCGGGCGGCGGGTCCTCGTCCAGCGCCTTGAAGGGGAAGAGGGAGGCGACGGGGGACACGGCGGCCCGGAG
>NW_007074617.1:0-1991 GCF_000164805.1 Carlito syrichta | reverse complement strand
GGCTCAGCCGGTGGCCCGGCCGGCATGGGGGGCGGCTTGCTGTCCTTGGGGGCTGGCGGCGGGGCCAGCTCCACGAAGGCCGGGGGGACCCCGTCCCCCACAAAGCCCGGCGTGTCCGGCCCAGACCCCTCCGGCGGGAAGCAGGGCACAAGGTACGGGGACACTGGCTGGTAGTGGGGGTACAGGGGTGGCCCCAGGGCCTTGAGGTGGCGCTGAGGCTCCAGGAGGAAGCTGCCTGCAGGGCTGGGGGTCCCCGCCCTCATGCTGCCTGCTGCCAGCCTGTATAGGGTCGACGGGCCGAAATCAGGGGTGGCCCACTCGATGCGGTAGATGCGGGGGTCAAAGAAGCACCCGCAGGGCGCCATCTGGAAGCCTGCAGGGCGAGAGCAGCCAGGAAGGCAGTGCCAGCAGGGCCTGGTGGGGGACAAGGACTTGGGCCTTACTCTGGGCTGCAGCTGGGGGCAGCAGTCCCAGACACCGTCTTCGGGGCCTGTCTGGGAATGGGGACCCAGATCTTGTCTTTGAGGGGACAGGGGACACGGGCCTTGTCTTTGGGGTCGGCTCAGGGGAGGCGATATGAGCCCTGCTCTGGGAGTCTTGTCTAAAGCGTGAGGTCACAGGCCCTGCTTTTGGGGTTCCCTCCTGGGACGGGGTTGAGGGCCTGCTCAAGGTCCAGGGCTGGGGGAGCCGGTACCTGCCGGAGGGGCCGCAAGCACCTCCTTCTCTGGGTTTAGAGAGCGGTACAGGTTCAAGGAACCTGCGGACAAAGGGGCCGGTGGGTGGGCCCTGCGGCGGGTGGGCAGGAGCCCGGCCCCGACCCGGCAGCTGCCCGCCCCGCCGACTCATACCCACAGCGGGAAGAGGCTCGGGACCGGTGGGCGTGGCCTGGCTCTCAGCATCCTCCAGGCCCTGGGGGCTGAAGCCTTCCTGGGGAGCCCCGGGCACGTAGAAGGGTGCATGGTGCTGCATGGGGAGGCGGCGGCCCGGCAGGCCTGGAGGGCGGCAGAGCACGGGCGGCGCACCCCAGAACAGGCCGAGTCCTGCCAGGTTCTGTTTGCCCTGTTACTCGGGTGACGGGTGGCTCAGAACCATGGATCGAGGTTCCAGACACGGGGGGAGGGCTAGGGGCAAACCGGGAGCCCGCGGCCATCAGAGACAGGCGTCACCAAGGGTAGGTGGAGCTTGGGCCAGGGTCCTGGCCTTCTGCCTCTTCCGGAGGCACCTACCTAGCAGTTTTGCGGCTGCCTCCTCCGGGAAGGCGGCCCTGATCCACACCTAGGCAGGCTGCAGCCCGCTCCCTGTTGCCCTCTTAGCAGTCCAAGCCTCTCCGGGCACCAGCAGCACCCAGGAGCTGGACCCACAGGCATAGGCATGGGCGGAGGGTGTGAGGAATGAATGAGCAAGGAGGGAAGGAGGGAGCTGCTGGGACAAGAACAAGCCAAGGATAGCCCCAGGGAAGGACGGGAAAGGACAGCCTCAGGGTCGCAGAAAGGCCTGCATTTTAAAAGAAAATAGGCCAAACGGGATGGTCGTGCCTATAATCCCAGCACTGTAGGAGGCTGAGATGGGAGGATCACTTGAGGCCAGGGGTTCGGGAGCAGCCTGGGCAGCATAGCGAGACCTCATCCCTGCAAAAACTCAAAACGCTAGCCAGACGTGGTAGCATGCACCTACAGTCCCAGCTACTTGAGAGGCTGAGACAGAAGAAATCACTGGAGCCCAGGAGTTCGAGGCTGCAATGAAGTATGACACGCCACTGTACTCCAGCCTGGGTGAGACCCTGTGTCTAAAAACATCAATAGCCAAGCAAGTAAATAAAAGAATAGAATTTATTGTTCTCCCCAGGCTCTCCCCTGCGGCTACTTGTATGCGTTGGCCTTGTGCTTCGGCAGGAAGACGAAACTGGGGGGCACCGGCCCGAGCAGCATCTCGCTGTGGGAGGGTGGCGGGAACAGGGTCAGGCCCGGAGCCTGGGCCGCCCCCCACCCCCA
>NW_007074616.1:0-1388 GCF_000164805.1 Carlito syrichta | reverse complement strand
CTCGCCAAGTTGCCCAGGCGGGTCTCGAACCCGTGGGCCCAGGCAATCCACTCACCTCGGTCTCCCAAAGCACTGGGATTACAGACCGAGCCACCGAACCCGGCCTACAGTTTATTTCTTAAGGAAGTGGAAATTGTCTTGGCTGAGCAGGTGGCTGTGGCAAGTCAGGGGGCTGTGTGGGTACCAGGCCCTGCCACTACCTTGAGGGTGCAAGAATGCCCCCTCCACACTCCCTACCCCACACCCTCAGCTTTGGCCCCCAGAGGGTCTTGTGGTAGCTCTGACCTCAGCCCAAAAGGCAGGCGTGCAGCTGGAGCTTGATCTTGGGAGGATACTGAGAATGAGGAAGCGCCTGTGTCTAGGGCCACCAGGCAGCTCACCCAGGTCTGACATGGGGCACAGGCAGCACAGGATGTCCATACCAACTCCCTCTACTTCTAAATACTGGGACTCGTCCAAACCCACCAGCCCAGCAGAGCAAAGATCCATGCACCAGCTTACCTGGACCCCAGTCGGCAATTTTTAGTTTGAACAACGCTGAACTTTACCTAAGTCCAGCGCTTCCCAAACATAGTTTTAAAAGGTTCTATCTTTCATGTCCCACCTGCCCCAGTGCCCTATATGCACCTCACTATCCCTGCTGCCTCTGTCTCATGATCCCGTTTACCTGGGATTAACTCACTATTCCTTTTGTTGATGGTCAACAAGCACCTGAGCCTCCTCAAGAATGAGTAGCTGAGATTAGAACTGTTTGTCCTACTGAAACTAGCACAGAAAAGAGGTTCCTGAGGCTTCAGCTGACCAAGGCTTTCTCTGAGTGCAGACCACCCCTGGGAAATTGCCTACCTGGGACCTATCACCCTCCTCACACCACAACCCGAATGACATCCATCTTCTCACTCTTAGGTGCTTGTCTCTGACAGGGTCGAATCTTGCAAAAATGAAAAGGGCAGAGAGCTGGGATGGAGCTGGCAGATGACCCGGCTGGGTCAGGAGAGCCACTCCTACCCAGCTGGCTCACATGACAGAGACAAGTGCCCAGGGACACGGCACACAGGGCCCCTGGGTACCGGGGCAGCTGAACTCAGGCTACTGGGGCAACTAGGCCTCTTGGGTCAGCTCTTTGTATCTTCAAATAATAAATGTATGTAAGTCCTGAATGAAGAGGCTAAACTTTTGCTTAAAAGGAAGATTTTCCCTACTATGGTCTATTTTGTTGTTGTTTTTGTTTTGTTTTATTGGTCTATTATTTTATCCAAAACTGAGAATGCTTTATTTAAATTAAAAAAAAAATCTAGCCAGGCTCAGTGGCTCAGCCTGTAATCCCACGCTTTTGGGAGGCTGAGGTGAGTGGATTGCCTGAGCCCACGGATTCGAGACCCGCCTGG
>NW_007074615.1:423663-452505 GCF_000164805.1 Carlito syrichta | reverse complement strand
CATCCCAGCCTCTGCCTCAATTGCAATCCCTCTAATCTCTACCCTCCACTCATGCTAGCATCTGCCGCCTCTTCTACAACTTCTCCTTCTCCCCTTGTTTTACGCACACTTCAGCCTCTTCTCCAAAACTCCCCTCCCCCCACTGCAGACACTGTAAGTTCCAGTTCTGCTACCCCCTCCTCCATCTCAGATTTCGACCCTGCAGATGAGCCCCCCCCTTACAGGCAGCCTCAACAGCCTCAGGCTCCCCCACCCCCACCCTCCTCTACTCCGGCAGCTCGATCCCTATATCCTCCCCTTCTAATCATTCCCCAGTGTAACCCTCCGGTAACCGGAACCAAGGCTGCACCAGTCGTCCTAGCAGTTTACTAATATTGATTTAAACTCTATAAAGGGACAAACTCTTTTGGCTATATATTTTATCTCCCAGTCAGCACCAGGTATTAGGCGCAAACTCCAAAAATTAAAAAAGGGCCCACAAACCCCTCAATTAGAGCTTTTAGACACAGCCTCTAAAATCTTTAATAACCAAGAGGAGGAAAGAATACAGGACCACCAACATAAGCAGGAAGCACTTCAGCTTTTATCTACCACTTTACCAGAAAAAGCCACCACTGGTAATCTTCCACCCCAGATGGTCAATAGCAGAAGGGGTACACAGCCCCCTTCCCAGGTTTGTTTCCAATGCCGTCAAAATGGGCATATGGCCAAAGACTGTCCCAAATGCAAATAGCATGGACATTGGGCTCATGATTGCCTCATTCACCTAGCCAGAGGAGAGCACATGGCCCAGAGGCTTGCTGCAATTAAGGACATCAGGCATCTTACACGATCTCAAAGGGGGATCTCTTGGGCTTGCTCCAGTCAGATTGACTTGCCACTAACTTGGTAGCCCCAATGTCTTTGGAACAAACTATTAAACCAACCGAGCCTAGGGTGGAAATATCAGTAGCTGGCGGGATTATATCATGTGTTATTAATACGGGGGCTACAGGCTTAGCTCTACTTAAATTTCCTGGTCCACTCCTTCCTTCACCCCTTTTGGTTGTGGGGGTACAGGACATTATATCCAGGCCCCTCACTACGCCATTATTTCCATGTGTTCTGGGAAATAAAATATTTCACACTCTCTCCTTATTATGCCAACGTGTCCAGCTCCATTATTAAAAGGGGACATTATGACAAAAATTAAAACTCGTATTATTCTTTACCCTGAGCCATCACCACTGTGCTTTTTGGGTGCCTTTTGTATAGCTTTAAATTTCCCTAATAGTTCCACGTTGGATCCTATCTAAGCCCTTCCACTGCATATAAACTTATTGCTTTGGTTAAAACTCTAAGGTTAGGAAAAAATGTAAAGAAAGTTGTTGGTGTAAGGTATGTTTTTAGTAAGAAAGGATGAAGAAAAGATAAATAATTGTATAGGAAAGAATCTTGTATGGTACATTTTTGTTCTATAATAGAATGGCTGGTTAAAGAAAGTATAGAACAAAATTAGAAGGCTTAAGCATGTCAAAAATGGTATGAGCATGTCGAAAAATGGTATAAGTATGTCGAACATGGTAGGTGAAAGTTTGCGAAAAGAAGTAAAAGAAATTCTGTAAACACTCGAGGCTACAAAAAAGGTTTAATTAGCCCTTCCCCCCCCACTGCCTTTGTTACAAAAAAGCGAGGTTTTCTTTTCAAAATCGTTGGACTATCATTTTGGCTAAATAAGTAACTTTTACAATAACTACTGTGATTTTGTGATATAACATGTTTTTAAAAACTTTGATACTTAAACTCTTCAAGTTCTTAATTCAGTCTCTAGGGTGAGATAAGCAGCAAGCTCCAAAAACCACACCTACCCCACTCCCTTCTAAATTGCCTAAAGGCCAGGTAAATTAATTTCACTAACAACATTGCCAAATTGCTAACAAATTTTAAAATCTCCTTCCAGGCACAAGGATCACTATCCAACATAGGATGAGTGACAAAATAACCTGGACTTCACTCACTTAACTTTTCTTTTAGATATGCTCTCTTCCAGGTTTTCTGTCTACCTCCACAGCCTGCTCCAGGACAGCTGGTTACTACCATCCTTGTGCTCATTAGAAGACTGGCCAGAACAAGTCGCTGTTCTCCACTTACAAGGAACCTTCATGGAACTCTCACCTGCGGAAATCTACACCTTCAGCGCCTACCCTTGGGCCCTGCTCTGGCTGGTTCTGCACCTTTCCACCACCTAACCCCCACAATGCCCCCAACCAGCAGGAAGTAGCCAGAAAGAGTAACAACGCCCCTCCCCATAAAAACAGAAAAGGTGGGAATGAAGGGTGCAGGAAGTGACCAGAGGGGCGGCTCCCAAAATGGCGCCGACACATCAGACAACAAAGGCCCTAGGTCCCGGCCTCTGTGAGCACAATTACCCGCACGGGCAAATTTCAAACCTTCCCGCTTGCAAATTTCAAACCTGCAAGCCTCCAATCCATTGCCAGCTTTGTTATGCGTCCAATAGGACTATAACACGGCATTGGCCCCACCCTGCTCCCATGCAGCTCCTCCAATAGGAGCATAGCATGGCCCCTTCCGGCCCCTGTCAGGCTAATAAATACAGCCCTCTCCCAGCAACTCTCTCTCTCGGTCTCTCTTTCTCTCTCTCTCTGTCGCTCTCTCTCTCTCTGCAGCTCTCTCCCCACCTCTCTCCTACTTCCTCTCTCTCTCATACTCTCTCTTTCTCTCTCTCTTCCTTTTTTCCCATTACAGATCCCCTCTGTAACAGCCACTTTAATAAATCTCTTGGTCCTGGCCGGGTGTGGAGTCATTACTGGCGCCGAACTTCTTTCAGATATCCCATATACACATTAATACATAAGTATCATATAAGTGTTGTATACCTGTTACTGTGACTCAGTTTTTTAATCTGTAAAGTGAGGATAGAAATATCTACGTCATTGAGTTTTGTAAGAATTAAATGAGGTTATCACGTAAGAATTAGAACAGTACCTATTTTAAACACTCAGCACATGTTACATGATGATGAGGAGGAGGAAGATGAACTCCTACACACATTTAATGATCACTGTCTATGTTCATTTTCATGTTATAATTTTAGTATCCATTTATTAAATGGATCAAATTGGACTATTTCTTAGCACAACTAATTAATATATCAAACCATATTTCACTGTCTGCTTTACTTCAAGAATTCATTTTCCTTCATGAATTCCATTCTTAAGTTCTTTCAACACATTGTAATTGAAAAAAACTGCTATGGTTATGTAGCCAGGACTCAGGAAATATTCATGAAAACCATGAGTGAATTGAGAAACATTGCATTAGACATTCAATCATCCAATATTTTCTTTCTGCTTTGAGTCTATTGCAGTGGTTTACTGGCTCTTGGAGGAAAAAGCTATGGTTTGAACTTTTACCAATTGTGAGGTATAAATATTTCCACCATGGCCAAACTACTATATGATGTCACTGAATGTAAAGCTGGAAAGAGATGCTGACAACTGAGATTCTCTCAAGTAGGTACCAGCAGTTTCAGCACAGCACTTGTATAAACACTCAGCAATCTCCTGGCATAACATGGCTTACTATATGGTGTTCATTCATTCATTCCACTGATGGTTCTGAAAGTGTGGTCCCCTGGCCAGCAACATAAATATCACCTAGGAACTTATCCAAACTGCCAAATCTTCTGGGTGTAGTGTTGCATGCCTGTACTCCCAGTACTTTGGGAGGCCAAGGCAGGAGGTTTGCTTGAGCCCAGGAGTTCAAGAGCAGACTGGGCAACATAGCGAGACCACATCTCTACAAAAAATACAAAAGTTAGCCAGGTACGGTGGCATGCACTTGTTGTCCCAGCTACTCAGGAGGTTAAAGTGAAAGGATCACTTAAACCCAGAAAATTGAGGCTGCAGTGAGTCATGATGGTGCCATTGCACTCCATCCTGGGCTACAGAGTAAGACACCAACTCAAAGGAAAAAAAAAAAAAAGTAAAATCTTAAGTCCTACCTCATATCTTCTGCAACAGAAACTCTGAAAATGGGGTCTAGCAATCTGTGTCATAATAGTTGTCCAAGTGGTTTTGATGCATGGTAACATTTGAGAGCCAGTGTCCTATACCATTGCTGCTGCTTATGAGAGGCAGAAATGCCAAGTAGCTTCTAACATGTATTGATTAGTGTAACAGAACCAACAGTGTTGGTGCTGATTCATCAACACACCTAATTACGAACTCCAAAATTGCAATTTCTGGAATCAACAAAGGATACCAAGCTGCTGCTCTTATGGGTAGAAAGGTGTGGTTGGTTGGTTGGTTGGTTGGTTTGTTTTTAGACACAGGGTCTTGCTCTGTTGCCCAGGCTGGAGTACAGTGGTGCAGTCATAGCTCACTACAGCCTCAACCTCCTGGGCTCAAGTGATCCTCTTGCCTTGGCTTCCTGAGTAACTGGGACTACAGGCATGCACCACCATGCCTGGCTAAGTATTAATAGAATGGTAATTTTATCTTCAAATGTGTCCATGTCTTGACTGCTATTGAGAGTTTCTGAGAAAGGGTAGTTAAGAGCGACTGGTTGTGATTTTTGCTGGCTTCTGCAGTAAGAGATTGTGGGCAAAATTTCTGTGTTAAAACAAATATATACTCTGATATGTTAATGGACATAATAATCCACTGTGCTGCTAGTTGTGTGTTTGGAAATCACATGAATAGAGCCCAAGTTCAGTGACACTATACACAGTGCTGGAGAGAGGCATGTGGTTTCCCAGTGTGTTCTGAGCCGCTCTGGGTTCTTGCAGCCCATGGAGGTCAGCAGGTGTGACCTTGTGCCCGGGCAGGGTCCCATCTCGCAGCATGTGTTCATCCAATGGCCAAAGTACGTCCAGCAGCAGAAGCACATTCTATTTTTGGACAGATCTAGTTATTCTTCCATACATTGAACAAAAATTTGCCTTCCTGTAACAGTCACTCATGGGTCTGCACTCAGAACCCTAGTTAATAACCCCACATCATCAGGATTGCCTCTCAGATCCTAGGAAAGACTCCCACTGGGCCTTTTGCAAATTAGGCTTCTCCACATCTTCTGTCTGTTCTTCATTTCACATGAGTCTCAGTTCTGCCCCATCCTGCCCTGATGCTCTTCCATTTATTAATGTCTTCCTTGTAATGCAATATGCATAACCAAAAATAATGCTACAGGCCAGGTGCAGTGACTCATGCCTATAATCCTAGCAGTAAGGGAGGCCAAGGTGAGAGGATTGTTCAAGACCAGCCTGGGCAATAAAAGGAGACTTCATCTCTACAAAAATTTAAAAATTAGAAGGGTGTCGTGGTGTGCACCTGTAGTCCTAGCTACTCAGGAGGCTGAGGTGGGAGGATTGCCTAAGTCCAGGAGTTCAATGCTGCAGTGAGCCAGCACTGCATCACTGCACTCCAGCCTGGGCAACAGTGAGATCCTGTCTCAAAAAAATTAATTAAGTAATTAAGTAATTAATTTTAATAATGATGCTACAATGTGGTCCAGTCAGGACAGAGTCTGCTTATTGAATACAGAGCTCTGTGACCACAGCCTGTGACTGTGTCTGCTTTGCTGGCACCTCTGCCAGCCTCTGGGGCCTTCTGAGTTTGCAGCCAGCCGTGCTGTGAGCCTTGCTCCAACCAATTACATAATGTCTTCCCCATCCTCCACTTGGATCACTGACTTTTCAACTCTAAGTGCAAGGTTCATATTTATTCCCATTAAATTACAACCTTGTGAGTGTCAGCCCCTCATTCTAAAATAGTCACATCTTTTACAACCCCGGGTCTCACTGTATTTTATTCTGTCTTTTTCCTCAGGGTATGTTTCCTGCACCTAACAGCATGCCTTCTCTTTGTGTAAAATCACTGAGAAAACTAGAATGCGACAGAGCTAACTCCTGCTCTCCCTCTTCAATCAATTATTAAGCATCAACGCTTGCAGGTAGAGCAAAATGTCCAAGTAAAGTACCAGTTAAATATTGACTTTCTCTTGTCGATTCCACTTCAATTTGTCTTTCAACTGAGGTTGCCTGAAAAATGAAAATCCTGCAATCACTGCAAATAATTCCTAGAAAACATTTAGAATGCCTCACAGGTATGAAATATTTAAAACATAAATCCCCATTCTTTGATGTGCAGGAGATAGTTTAAGAATATCATAGTATTAGTAAGAGCTTTTATCATGGTCTTGAATTAATTGAAGTATTTATTTATTTTATTTTATTTTTTATTTTATTTTTTTGAGTTGGAGTCTCACTCTGTTGTCTAGACTGGAATGCAGTGGCCGCTCCCGGCCTCTGCAGCCTCAACCTGCTGGGCTCCAGGGATTCTTCCGCCTCAGCCTTCCAAGTAGCTGGAACTATAGGCGTGCACTACCACGCCCGGCTAATTTTTTTATTTATTGTAGAGGTGAGGTCTCGCCAAGTTGCCCAGGCGGGTCTTGCACCCGCGGGCTCAGGCAATCCACTCACCTCAGCCTCCCAAAGCGCGGGATTACAGACTGGGCCACCAAGCCTGGCAATTGAAGTATTTAGAGAGTAGTGATGCTATGTGAAAAACATGATTATGACATTTAGGTGTTTTGTAATTTTCTTTGAGTTAATTGTGTGCTTATAAAGGTTATTCATCAAATGGTTCCTTAAACCTATAAAAATTGAAAATAATTATAAAGAAAAGATTTAAAGCTGGGCACAGTGGCACATGCCTGTAGTCCCAGCAACTCAGGAGACTGAGGTGGGAGGATGGCTTGAGCCCAGGAGTTGGAGGCTTCAGTGAGCTATGGTTGTGCCAGTGCACTCTAGCCTGGGTGACAGAGTGAGACCTTGTCTCCAAAAATAATAATAATAATAATAATTGTAAAAGAGTTTACCACCTAACTCTAGTAAGGGTGGCCATGATAATAAATAAAAAAACAACAGATACTGGTGAGAGTTCGGAGAAAAAGAAATGCTTCTACACTATTGGTGGGAGTGCAAATTAATTCAACCTCTATGGAAAATAGAGTGACCATTTTTTAAAGAATTAGAAATTGACCTTCCATACCACCCAGCAATCCCCTTTCTGGGAAAATACCCAGAGGAACTCAAAATATTCTACAAAAAAGATACTTGCACACGCATGTTCATTGCAGCATTGTTCACAATAGCAAAGACATGGAACCAATTGATTTGCCCATCAAAAGTGGACTGGATAAAGAAAATGCAATACCTATACATGATGGAGTATTACACAGTCATAAAGAAGGACACAATTATGAACTTTGCAGCAACTTGGATGGATTTAGAGTCCATCATACTCAGTGATCTATCAAAGAAACAAAGAACTGAGTACCACGTGTTCTCACTCATAAGTGGATCCTGAACATTTATCACAATACTACAAGAGAGGGATCGGCAGTAGTGGGACACTGCCGTGGGTGGGAGGGGAGTGCACATAACATCACCAAGGGTACCTGATCCTAAACCAGGGGGAGTGAGGACCAGTGGGAGGCCCAAACTTCATCTGTACACAGGACACTTATGTACCTAATCCTGACATATACCCCATGTCTTTATAATAAAATAAAGGGAAAAAATTAAAAGAAATAAAATGTTGATATTTTGTTCATCAAAAAAAAGAGTTTACAGGCTATGTGAAGAAACATATTTTTGAACTCCATTTATGAGTTACTTGATTATGTGAAATGTGAGTCTGAAAGCAAATAATATCATGATCACAAACACCACCGTCCAACTCAGGGTGGCCTCGGAGGTGACATCTGATCTGATAGCCTTAGAGTACCCAGAGAGGAAAGGTCAGAAAGTGTGTTTTCAGTAGACGCAGTGAGTGTGCTGAGGGAAGGGGTGGCAAGATTTTTGTGTGTGTGTCAGAGTCTCACTCTGTCACCCTGGCTGGAATGCAGTGGCACACTCACAGCCACCACAACTTCAACCTGCTGGGCTCAGGTAATCCGTCCACCTCAGCCTTCCAAGTAGCTGGAACTACAGATACACACCACCATGCCCAGCTAATTTTTTATTATTTGTAGAGACAAGGTCTTGCCAAGTTGCCCGGGCTGGTCTTGAAGCCCTGGGCCCAGGCAATCCTCTTGCATTCACCTCCCAAAGTGCTGAAATT
This sequence comes from Carlito syrichta, assembly GCF_000164805.1. NCBI lineage: Eukaryota > Metazoa > Chordata > Mammalia > Primates > Tarsiidae > Carlito > Carlito syrichta. Next base: position 444,379 of record NW_007074615.1, on the reverse strand, counting down.
ACAGATGTGAGCTACCACACTCAGTTCATTTTTATTTATTTTTTTAACATGAATAACGCTAGCTCACTTAGCACCACAGTATGTTGAAATAATTTTCAATGAAGTTATGCTAATATAAAAATGATACCAGTGGTCTTGTTTACTTAGATTTCCCCTTCAAAAGCAGTGTGGGGCTGGGCACGATGGCTCAAGCCTGTAATCCCAGCACTTTGGGAGGCTGAGGCGAGAGGATTACCTGAGCTCAGGGGTTCGAGACCAACCCCGGGCAACTTGGTGAGAACTTGTCTTTACAATATATCCAAACAATAAGCCAGGCGTGGTAGCATGCACCTGTAGTTCCAGCTACTTGGATGGCTGAGGCAGAAGGATCTCCAAAACCCAGAAGTTTGAGACTGCTATGGCCATGAGTGTGCCACTGTGTTCTAGCCTCAGCAACAGAATGAGAATCTGACTTAAAAAACAAACAAACAAACAAACAAACAAAACAGTATGATATATTATTGGATCACTGCTTCACAATAGTGAATTAACTTTACATATTTGAATATGTGGTCAATAGTCCCAAGTACACAATTATTGCTCAGTGGCCACAAGTTCCTCATAGTAACCAAAATATTATTTGAAATGTTTTTAAAATGAGAAATACAGAGAACCTGAAACCCTTGTGCATGGCTGGAGGGAAGATGGTGTCTCTGCTGTGGAAAACACTATGGTGAGTTCTCAAAAGCCTAAATGGAGAAATACCCCAAGATCCAGCAGTTCTGTTTCTGGGCATGTGCCACACAGGAGTGAAAACAGGGACTCAAACAGATATTTCTTCACTCATGTTCATATCAGCAGTACTCACAGTAGCCAAAAGTTTTACAAGCAACTCAAGTCTGGTGTACATGTATGTATCAGTTTGCTACAGCCACCATAACAAAATACCATAGACTGGGTGGCTTAAACAGCAGAAATTTATTTTCTCACAGTTTTGGAGGCCAGATATCTAAAATCAGGGTGCTTGAGCTGGGCTCGGTGGCTCAGCCTGTAATCCCGCGCCTTTGGGAGGCTGAGGTGAGTGGATTGCCTGAGCCTGTGGGTTCGAGACCCACCTGGGCAACTTGGCGAGACCTCATCTCTACAATAAATAAAAAATTAGCCGGGCGTGGTAGCGCGTGCCTGTAGTTACAGCTACTTGGAAGGCTGAGGTGGAAGGATCGCCGGAGCCCAGCAGGTCAAGGCTGCGGTGACCAGGAGCAGCCACTGCACTCCAGTCTGGGCAACAGAGTGAGACTCCAACTCAAAAAATAAAATAAATAAAATAAAATCAGGGTGCTGTGAGGGTTGGTCACTGGTGAACCTCTCCTCCTGGCTTGTGTAAGGCCACTGTATCCAGTGTGGCTTTTCCTCTGTGCATGTGCAGAGAGAGAAAGTTCTGTTGTCCCTTCCTCTTCTCATAAGGACACTACCCTCAGGGCCTCACTTATCCTTAATTATCTCCAAACACAATCATATTGGGGGTTGGGGCTTCAACATATGAACTGGGTCAGTGGAATCATTCAGTGCATACAACATACAATAGAATATTATTTAGGAAAGTCTGACACATGCTATTATGTGGATGAAACTTGAGGATATAAAACTAAGAGAAATACGCCAATCACAAAAAGACAACTACTGCATGATTTCACTCACATGAGATTCTCAGAGTAGTCACATTCACTGAGACAGAACGGAGCACGGGGCTTAACAGGCTGGGAGAAAGGGAAGATGGAGAGTCTCTGTTTAATGGGTATAGGTGGTGATGCCCACACAGCAAAGTGTACTTAATGCCACAGAACGGCACACTTAAAAATGGTTAAACATGTTATGTTTATTTTACCACAATTTTTTAACAAAAGAAAAAAATTGAGAACACTCAGATTAAACTATTTGTGTTTTAATGTGCAGCCCCAAAAGGTATTCACTCTTGGTGGATGTATTTTTCCTTAAACAAATTTAAACACGCACACTTATGAGGGCACCATGGTGTGCTTTCAGTCTATCTAATTCCAGTCTAAGTCTTGGCTCTATGCTTTTTTCTGTATTGTCTTTTCAAATGTGTCAGAAGGGTATTTCATCGTTTACACCTATCTCTCCATAGAACCTCTTAAGTTTCAGTATGAACTGCAACTTAATTTTTCCCATGTGTTATAATCACAATGGCAATAATAAAATTAGGTATTTACTGAATTATGGGCAAATCAGTTTGGGGACTTCCAAGTCCTGCAAGAGTATAAATAATTTAACAATATTGTCAGATGTTAATTGAGTCTAAACTAGCAAAATCAGACAGTCCCAGATTTATTTTGTCTTTGTCTCTTTCCCTCCCTTGACTAATATACAAATGCAAGGAATGTCTATGTCTTAACACACAATAAATATCTGTGAATAAATGAATAAACTTGCATATGCCTGTTATGAAAAGAATTCTCTTACTGGAGAAAGGGCAAGATTAAGTGTCTCATGTCAAGCAGTCACGCGCAGACCTCTAAGCACCGTGTTTTGGAAAAGCATTACATTATTGCAGGTATAATTTCGTTTTTAAAATACAGCTAATGACCTCCCCTTTAGAAAGAATTATTTGTCAGGTGCGGCAAAGCATTTAGAAATAACATTTAATTCAACATCACTTAGTCCCTTTTAAAAAACAAAAACAAGAAAAACTAGTGCAGCTTTTGAGCATCTGTCTTAATGCCTTTGCACATATTAGAATACAACAGTTTTAAGATTTGCTAAACCAAGAAAAGAGGAATAGTCTATCCTATTACAAAGAAGAGAGATGGAACAAAGAAATGTAGCTATGTGCAATGCTTTGCTTTGCAATTTATATATAAATATGAATAATGTACATTAAAATGCTGACAAAAGATTAAAAACCTAGAGTTTCATGCAATTAGAATGATTAATGGCTATGGCTGTTTAAACATTCCACTCAGTGCTTCCCACCTGTGTGATATCATGTGGGTGGCTGAGGAGCAGGCGGGAGGACGATGCTTGGCCCAGTCCTCGGAGAGTTTAGGTGATCTAGCTAAGAAAACAGGCTTATACACCGAGCAACTAGAGCAAAACTGGGTGCTACTGCCTTTCTCTGGAAAGGAAATCCAGAGGAAGGGGTGATCAGTGTGCAGCCATCATGGAAAATGTGGGTTCTGAGCAGGTCTTGGGCAGATTAGTGGAGTTGATATACAAGTTTAAAAAATTAGAATTTGTATTTCAAAAATATATGCATATAATCATATCTATGTGAACTTTGGGGATGAGAATTGGCTAGATTTTTCTACTCCCTGTGTAAGAGATGTGGAATGTGAAGATTTCCAAACTCACTGCCAATCTCCATGAACCAGATGTATTACATACTCTAACCCAGGCATGTCCAACCCAGGCCCATAGGCCTCACGTGGCCCCAGACAGTCCCACAAAATCTTCTAACTTCATTGTTTTTTAGCACTTATTTTCTTCATGACCCCATTTTTGAAGTTCATCATTGCACTTTATACATAACATTGCTTTTTGGCAGCACATATATTTGTGAGTAGCTGTTTTCAATTATGAAGCACACAAAGAGCAAAATTTGAACAAACATTTCTGACGAACACCTTGAGAACTCATGGAAAATTGTGACCACTTGCATCAAACCAGACATGGATAGATTAGTTTTATGAAAACAAGGTCAAATTTCCCACAAGTTTTATATTGTTCTCATTTTTCTAAACTTTATAATAAAAAAATTAAAAAAACTAAAAGAACTCTTATGTGTATACACTAGCTATATCATATAATTTATGTGTGGCCCAAGACAATTACTCTTTGCTCGATGCACCCCAGGAAAGCCAAAAGGTTGGACACCCCTGCTCTAAAGGTTCACATACAAAACCTCATGGTCTTCCACCCTCTCCAAAAGCTGACCACCCCTCACAGCAGAGAAAGCAACTAAATTGATATATTCACTGAACTCCCTTTAGCTCACTTTCTATTTTACTGTTCACAAATTTTTAAAGTGACATTACCTTTGCTCCATCGTGTATTACTTTTTCATGTTAACTATCATTGGGAAAAATACAAAAATTTTAAAACAACAGATCTTTTTCTAGCTCCTAATTTCCTAGTTAACTGAAAAGGGAAGATGCATTTCATAATTTGTTTTTCTCTTCTTTCTTGAGAAGGCTTTCTAGATTGTCATCTTTTCTATTTTATTTTCCTACCTTTTCTTTGGTCACCCCTTGTGACTTTAGCCTGGCTACTTCAAGTGTGTTTGCCAGCTAAAAAGGCTAAAGTAAGGGTCTTGCTGTGCTTTCCATTTTGCTTTTTTTTTTTTTACAGCAGGCTTCCCCCCACGAGGAGACGCCGTGTGAGCAGCAGCTGGGTCTCTGGAGAGAGAGGGGCTAAATGCATTCCCTCTGAAGTGGCAGGCTCCCCTCCCACGGCTTCCCACAATGCATCTGCAATACCTTTACATCTCCATTTCTGCAAGGAAGCAAATCTGTCTCTTCTGGAGAGTAAGCATAAGTAACCACCACCCTGGAAAGCTCTATAGGGAGGGAAAGGGGTGGGGGTGTCTGGGTGAGTCAAATATGGATTGGAGAGAGCAGGTGGAAGTTCTTTCTCTGAAATCTGCTTCTAGATGTTTTTCTCAGCAGTCCTCCATTAGCGAACAAATCATATAAATCACTGAGAAAGTAGTGTTAGAGAAATTCAGGATGAAATGAAAGAAGTGGTTGTGGAAAACTCTCCTTTCTGTCAACACACCCTGTTCCAGGCAAAGAAGAAGTGAGCAAAAAAGTGAACAATGATTTGCTCCTCTGCATTGTCTTTTATTTATTTATATGTATTTGTTTCTTTTTTGAGTCAGAGTCTCACTCTGTCCCCCAGTCTAGAGGACAGTGGCATGATCAACATTCATTACAGTCTCAACCTCCTGGGCTCAGGCGATCTTTCTGCCTCAGCCTCCTAAATAGCTGGGACTACAGGAGCACACCATTACGCCCAGCTAATTTTTGGATTTTTTTGTAGAGACAAGAGCTTGCTATGATGCCCAGGCTGGTCTTAAATTCCTGGAGTTCCTTCCACCTTGGAATCTTCCCACCTTGGCCTCCCAAAGTGCTGGGATTACAGGCATGAGCCATCACATACAGCCTGCATTGTTTTTTGATGCTGAGATAATTATTGGCCCAGGTTAGGGATACAGTTACCCAGAATGACTCTCAGGCTAGGAGAATGAGCAGTCAAACCTGGAGTTTGTGCCCAGGATTAGTTAGTATACAAGGGAAAATCCTGGGACTGCACAGTTCTCAAGCATCCGCCCATCAGTTCCTTCACTTAGCTCTTCCTTCTGCAATTGAGTGTTCTCTGTGGCAGGCCACCTCGGTATGTTCTATATGTGCTGTCTTCCCATCCTCCGAAGCTGGAACTAGAAATAAGTGAGTTTCAGAAGCCCTGGTCTCCCAGCCAGAACTGCCCAACTACACAACTTCCCAGGAAAGACTCTGCCTGAGAGGTCCCCAAGTGGATGACCCACCAACACCAGTGCAGCAGAGCAATTCAGATGCTGGGAAGTGTGAAAAAGTCAGAGCCAACAAGTCATGCCTGTGCGGGTTTAAAAAATGTACAGAGGGAGTCAGGGCAGGAATATATACAGGGGGACCAGAGAGAGCAGGTATGGAACTAGTATAAATTAATGGTACAAGTCCAGGATGTTGGCATCCATGTGCGTTTCAGGTGTGGCTTGGGATGCTCCTGACAGGTTCAACATGGGCTTTAAAGTTGTACCACAGACTGGAACCCTCTAGGGTTCACTGGAACCAAGTCTCTTATGGTCTCCAAACTTCCAACTCTGATGATGTAGGTGACTTGTGGTGAAACAGGTGCTGTCCAGCTCAGTGCTAAGTGCCACCTGGCCCAGAGGTCAGTGATGCTGAAGGAAGAGGCAGTTGCCCACCCCTTCACCCAAGACAACCACATCAGAATGATGTGCGCGGCTGCAGCCACACCTGCTCCCATGTTCTGAGTTGTTGTGTAGCAATAATACGTCTGCTGCTTCATTTCTACCTTCCAAATCTCACACAAAGCATCTCTTGTGGCCCAGAAAACCCCAAAACTAATGCAGGGAAGGGAACTCTACGAAAGATAGTTCCAACAGAGCTCAGTCGACACAGTACAGACTTACCACATTGAGGCTATGGCAAGTAATTGGGTCTACCTGGCACATTATATTGTTCCTTTGATCAGCACATCACATAATGTATTTTGACCCTAGCATTAGACAATATGTTTTGATTAATGACAGAAACAAGGCAAACAATGGACGGCTTGTCAATAAACAAGACAAGAGCAAAGTTGAATATATAAAACACAAACAGAGATTTTATTAAATTTTTGCCCCTAAGCAAGTCTGAAGTCTCAGAATGCTGATCTTGGCCCACTTGCAAAATTTGAGGCCATTTCTGAATTATGACAAACAGCTTAGGATCAATTCAGAGTCTTCTCCTTGGGTTCACGATGAACTCAATAGATGATCTTATAAAAGTCATCTTTAGTCAAGAGGAATAGTGGTTCCAAATCATGAATGTCACCTGTCTATAACTGGGCGAGATTTCCTCAGAGTGGAGATGGGTGTCTACATAGTGATGGCTATGGAATAGCCTGAATCTTTTCATCTTTCTCTGATTTCAAGGGGGATAGCTAGAAATGACCATATATGAGGGAACTCCTGCCTAGTACCCTGATGCCACAAACACTTCCCCACCCTGCGTTGTGCATATGTGAATTCTCTAGCATGTTGAAGGGGATGCACTGGGGCTCGGGAGGCCCTGGCCAGGGCAGGATCTGAGTTAGGGTAACAAACACATCTCAATTTCAGTGTCCTGGGAATTCCACTATCCCCGGTAGACCGGGACAGTTGGTCCACCTAGGCCACAGTGAGAGTGTGACTGGAACAAGGAGATTTCCTTGACCTGGACAATAGGATAACTAACACCAGAGGAGGGGGCATTACAGAAATGTACAAGAAGTGAGCCCCCAGCCACCTGGCCTGTTGGCGGGAATTTGCTTGTTGGAGGGAGGGGGTCAATACATCGTTATGTGTCAGAGCTTGTTTTTAAAGCTTTCATCAAGATTCCCTAAATGAGGGCCAAGTGCAGTGGCTCATACCTATAATCCCGGCACTTTGTGAGGCCGAGGCAAGAGGATTTCTTGAGTCCAGGAGTTCAAGCCTAGGCAATATAGCAAAACCTCGTCTCCACAAGGTCTACTAGTGGCACCTACCTGTAGACCCAGCTACTCAGAAAGCTGAGGCAGAAGGATCGCCTGATCCTGAGCCCAGGAGTTCAAGGCTGCAGTGAGCCATGATCATGCCACTGTATTCCAGCCTGAGTGACAGAGTGAGACCCCAACTCAAAAAAATTTTTTTAATGCCCTAAATGTCCTTTGGCAGCAATGTTTAAAAATGTAAGCAGAGACCAACTACAGTTTATAATTTTTTATGTGCAGTGTTTCCTTCCTCTTTCTTCTGCTCGTTCTTGGCAATGGTGGGAGGGAAGGGTGGGGTGTGGGTGGGAGTAGACTCAGAGAGCAGGGATGTGGCAGTCATTTGGTGAAGACAGGGATAGTAGATCTGAGTGTGCATGATTCCTTTTGATGAACAGATGGCAGGAATAATTGTGATGATAATCGTGAGGGTACTAGTTGTCTTTGAAGCTTCCTGATGCTAGAGTCACTTGCTCAAAATTGTATCTACTTAATTGTATCAAACTGAGATGTGAGAAAGAGAGGGACCCCAAATGGAAGTATCCCCGCCATTGGACCACCTGCCTCTAGGCAAGTGAGGTTGAAGGGGTCTTTTTCTTTCCATTCATCTGTGAGGCTATTCCATGCCACCTTCTGTGAGCTCCGACCTCTGTTTTCACAGATGTTCCTTAATTTTTATACAATGCACAATTTTCTTATGGACACGATCTCTGCCCAAATGTAAGTTTCAACTTCAAAGCACTGTATGCAAAGGTACTCTGTCACTATTTCAGGGGGTCCACAGTGGTGAAGGGAATGCTTACATGCATAGTTTTTGTCTATGGTAATGTAACATCATCACACAAAAGTGGCTGGACAAACTCTCATGCAAATTTGGAATTAATGTGTGAGCCCGTCTGACTTAAGATAAAGACTGGATGTTATGAAGAACTCTCACAATCTTCCAGGGTCATCCTCCGAAATCACTAAAACTCAGGTATAATTCAGGCATGGTGGCTCACGCCTGTAATCCCAGCACTTTGGGAGCCCGAGATGAGAGGATTGTTTGAACTCAGGAATTTGAAACCATCCTAGGCAACACAGTGAGACCCATTTCTACAAGAAAACAAAAACAGACAAACAAACAAATAAAAAACCCAGGTACAACAAGAGGCGGCTGTGACGGCCAGTTGGTGAGGCCATTCGTAGGAAGGTACTGTGACCCAGGACAGCCGTGAACCTCAATCCCAAATCAAGATGGCAGAGGTCTTCAATCTCCTGCATTGATTTGTGAGCAAGCGGCTTCTCCGCACTGGTGCTCATGCTAGGAGTTCTCCTGGGTGAGTAGCAGCAGGAAATTGTTTGTTTAACAATGATGAATAGGGCTCTTAACCAATATATAGATTAACATAAATAACTTCTCACTTTACAGCCCTCACACTCAACAATCCATACATACAGACAGTATTTTCAGCCCCCTCCCTCCATCAGAGGCAGAGTGAACACAGTGTGAGGGGATTTACCGCAAACCCTCATTTCAATCTTTATCTTCTGAGTAGTTTTATGGCCAGGTCAAGGGTAAAAATATTGCTTATTTTTGGCTCACTCCAAGGGAGTCTAAGACACTGTTTGAGAAAAGGAAGAAAAGAAATCCCCAAGATCTGGAACGAATTGTTTTTTATCCCTGCAGGCAAAAGGAGCTGGTGTTTCTTCAACATTTCCTTATCTCAAGGGGGTGCTCACCCTGGTGAGGGGTGGTGATGGGAAAGGTGAGTTTGGTTCAGTGGTAGATCTTGTGTTCTAAGTGGCTCTGGGATCCTCAGAAAAGAAACAAATGGAATCTACCACGTCAGTCCCTAGGATCTAGACTCATTCATTGTTTTGTTTTGTTTTTAAATTTCCTTATTTAGCTCATATGACAAGCATGTCGACAACCAGTTTATGAAAAGAGGGTGGTGATAGCTACTTAGCTTGTACATGGAACTTTGAGAGTCTGGAAACCCCTAAAATAAAGAGATGTGGGAGACATTGTTTCCTTACTATGAACAAAGAATGTCTCTAACCCGAATACTATCAGCCTGTATTCACTAATCTTCCCTTCACTACAGAGAGCTTTGTTTTCATAAGTTTTGGCTGCTTAGATTGCTAATTATCCTGTCACCAGTGCCATAATTCACTGGACTGAAAACGTATTTCATTTTTATATAATCACTTACAGAATGTACACTTCCTCGAATAATACAAATTTTTTAAAATCATGGGCTTAAAAATCAATGGTTGTGAGTCAAGTCTTCTAACATTTTGACTTGAGACAAGTTGGACCTTAAAGAACAACAGAATTGGAGCACTTATGAGCTGAAAGGAACAGGACACACACAGTTGCTATTGCTCCTGGGTCACTGTGTCTCTCACGGTGTCACTGGGTCCCTGGTGTGCCTCTTTAACACGCAGATTTCAGGACCCCAGGAAAACTCACTCAGAATTTGGGACATAGGGCCTGAAACACTGTAGTCTTAAGAGTCTCCAGGCCTGGCTCAGAGGCTCATACCTGTAATCCCAGCACTTTGGGAGACTGAAGTAGGACAATTGCCTGAGGCCAAGAGTTCGAGACCAGCCTGGCCAACATAATGAGAGATTCTGTCTCTAAAAAAAGTTTTTAAAGAGTCTCTATAAGTGGTTCTTATGCATATTTTTTGGAGAACCAATGACCTAGATCTGAGATTGTGGTTAGCTCAGAGTCCCTTTCAGGAGAGTTGTGTTGGTTGATTTTGTGTCAACTTGACTGGGCTAAAGGATGTTCAGAGAACAAGTTAAACATTATTTCTGGGTGTGTCCAGAAGAGACACATTTTTTGAATTGGTAGAGAGTCAAGAAGACCCTCTCACCCATGTGAGTGGGTGTGCAGGACTTGAATTGAACAAAAGGGCAGAAGGGCAAATATGCACGCGGGTGAGGCCCTCATATGTCAGCGCTCCTGGCTGTCAGGACTTCAGGTCCAGGGTGAGCCCACAACACCAGCTCTCCTGGTTCCACAGTTACTGAAGTGGATCACCAGACTTCTCGGCCTCCACAGTCACGTAACCAATCCCCCATTTCTCTCTCTACATATCACATTGGTTCTGTTTCTCCAGAGGACCCTGACTGATACAGAGATCTTAGTATGACTGGCAGTAGAATGTCACAATGCCCAACAACTGGATCTGGCTCCCATTTTGTGAAACACTGTGTTTCTTTTTTCCTCGGTAGCCACCCCCGCCTCTAATTATGCATTCGTGAGTTTTGATCATCTTTTCGTGAACTTGGAAGCTGCTGCACTTGTTCCAGCTACTTAGGAGTTTCTGGCTCTGCCCTCAGGTCCCAACTCCTTTATTCCCAACTCAGTTGACTGCCAAAATAAGGCTTAGAAATAAAGCGCACGTCTTCTCTCCTCCACCCGAGGAAGGTTTCCCCAGGCTGTTGCAAGGCCTCGTCCAAGCTACAGTCAGACATCCTCCAGTTCCAGTCATTCTGCCTTGAAATGACTCCTGGTGATGGTTCACCCCTCTACAGAGCAGGAACAATTCGTCTGCTATTCCTTCCCCTCAAATGACCGTCTCTCCTGCCATCTTGCAGTTTCCAGAAATTTATTCTCTGTATTTTAGAAAGTGCTGCCCCACACAAATGATGTGACCAGCTAAATGATATGATGTCTATTTCAGTGCCATTATCCTTGCAAGCTTGAATAATCTCACCACCTCAGCCTTTTCCCTAGGGTATATTTGTCTAAAAGGTGCTATCCGTGGTCAAAGGGGGCTTTTAATAGGTGCTGTGAAAGGTTCCCCCTTTTCTGAGATAATTGCTGGCATCTGAGGTTAGCAAGACAGTGAGGCACTTTATCCTTTATCCCTTGCTGTGAATGAAATTGACTAGGCTCTGACACAGCAGGGGTCAAGGGTAAGTGCTTCCCTGCTGGAGCTCAGCATGGGCTGCCTAAGAGGAGACAGAAGAAAGGGAGACAGGGAGACGGACTCAAGGAAAACAGACAAAACGACAGCTATGGTAGAAAACTCACCCACCCAGAGTCCTCTCGCAAGATCTTTCTACTCTTCCTGACTATAGAATAACATGAGAGTTTTCAGCAACCAAGATGATGTAAACTAATGAGGTAGAATTCCAAAATCTGCCAAAATATTTTTTAATAGGGCTTGCTTTTCTTTAATGTTACTTAGATCAAGCTTACAACAAACTAAAGCTTGTCAGGTTGATTATTAGCAACAGAAATAATAACTTCATTTTCCACACCCAGTTGCCGGCAGTTTAACACAGATGGCTCGTGATCTATTTCAGATGACAGTACACATTCAAAGCTAGCACATACGTGGAGCTATGACAATACACACACACAAAGTTAACACGTATGTGGAACTGACCACATGCCAGGCACTGTTCTCAGTACTCTGCATGCACCAACGCACTTCAAGCCCTTTAAAGTAGACTTGATTGTTGCTGTTTTACAGAGGGTGTAACTGAGGCACAGAGAGGCAAACTGACTTGTCCAAGGTCACAACAGTCAGTAAATGGTTGAGCCAGAGTAGTTTAGACCCTTGCTGCTCAAAGTGTGGCTCCTGAACCAGCAGGTGGGCAACAACGAAGGCTGGACATAAGGGCAGCCTCGCATACCCACCCCAGACCTTTGGCATCAGAGTCTGCATTTCATCAAGGCTCCCCAGGTGAATGCTGTGCTCATTACATCTTTAAAACCACTTCCTTAGGTAGTCTTAAATTAGTTCTTCTGCTTTAAAAACCTGCGCATAGCTTCAGATGTTGGAGAGTAAAGTGCACTTGGTTGGTTTACTTTTAAGATGATTTTTGTGTCTTTTTGCCGTACCTGCCTCCCTAGATAATCAGCTTCTCAGAAAAAAAAAGTTTAAAAAGATATGATTGAATTCAATATTACATGTAGGCACTTTCATTTCATTAAATTATCATAGAAAATCTTATAAAATGGTACTATTTTTTTCCAAATTACAGAACAAAAAAACAAAAAACAAAGGAAGTTCAGAAAGGTCGAAAGGAAACAACAAGCATGATGTCTGAGTGTACCATTCTTGAAGCCGATCTCCCTGCTTATGCCTACTTGGTAATGGGTAGCATAGCACCTAGCACACGGCAAACACTCCACTCATCTTTGACAAAAGAATTAATTATTTCAAATCCTGTTTCAACCACAAAAACTTCTTCTTGCTTAATCATGAGGACTTTGCCCTTATTTAAAGACAGAATATTCACACAACCTACAAGGTATCAGCTTCAGAAAATTAAATCAAGGCCCAAAGAGGCAAATACATCCTCCTCCATCCATCTGAGCTCATGCAGTCCAGGTGTTTATTTTCTCAACAACAACAACACGAAACAAAAAAGCTTGAGTATGAGACAAAGCTTGTCCTGAAAAGTCCTCTTCTAAGGGCTTGATTCAAGTGATTTTCAAAGTGATGGCAGCAACAGGTAGGATTGATTTGGAACTGCTGTCACCCATAGATAAGGCCTTCCTGTAACACTTACATTTTTGGAAAAATAGTAGTAATATGTCTTGTAAAAAGAACAGTGTCTGGCCGACCTCAATGGCTCAGCCTGTAATCTCAGCACTTTGGGAGGCCGAGACAGGTGGATTGCCTGAAGCCCGCAGGTGCAAGACCAGCCCAGGCAACTTGGCAAGACCTCTTCTCCACAATAAATAAAAAATTAGCCAGACATGGTAGTGCGCACCTGTAGTTCCAGCTGTTTGGAAGACTGAGGCAGAAGGATTGCCGGAGACCAGCAGGTCAGTGCTGGGGTGGCCGTGAGCGTGCCCCTGCACTCCAGCCAGGGCAATGGAGTGAGACTCCAACTCAAAAAAAAAAAAAAGAACAGTGTCTGATGGAGGAAAATGAGAAGTCACATCCACCCCACTTTGGTAGGACAGCAACAGTGTCTGCCATCAAATACGTCCTCTGTAAGCAAATCAATGAATCGCTGCAACAGATACAGTAGGCCAACTAGATACTTGATCATTTTATTTTAAATAAGTGGCTCTTTATATTCTATCAGACATAGTTGACAGCTCTACTTAGCTTTCATTTTTAAATTATTTTTGAACAGGTCAAAGACTCATGTATACTGTGCACAATATATCTTAAAATAACAACACACACACACACACACAAAAAACACAAGCCAAAAAAGCAAGTAACAAAATTTGATTCAGGGCAAACTGCATGCTACGACAGCAAAATAAAATGCAGTTCAAATATAAATAATGAATAAAGTGCAGTTTAGTCAACCAAATGTTTCAGAACATGAAAATGTACAAGCTTTTGTTATGAATCTGTTTTTTAAAATCTAAAATAGCTGCCTCGTGAATAACAGAGCTCAGACTTAAGCTGAACTTGCAGTAGGGCTGTTTGATTATGTCTTCAAACAGGAAACCACTGGCAATTCAGTGTGAAGCCATTTTCTCTTTTCACAATAGTTGAATTCAAGGCATAACTATTAGGTTGACAGTTTCACAGAGCAAAAGATAAGATGAGTAAATGGGCCTGAAACCCCGGCTAATAGGGCCGTACTTTCCAAAATTACAGGTACATTTACGTACGTCTCCTGTCACTTACTGTTTCATTCTTCACATTGGCTTTTGGCCGTTTCCTAGAGAGTATTTCCAATTCTAATTTATTTCTAACATAAATCCCGTGCTGTGATCACTTCTTTGAAAGGTAGAGTTCTGCAATGCCCCCCGTTTACATGGGCAGGTTTTCTAGTGGATATATGATAGACAACTAAATACATTAGTATTTTTATTTAGTCAGTACTCTAGCACATCAATACCCCATATAAACAGGGTGCATGGCCTTCCACATGTTGCTTAACTTCTTTGAACCCTGAGTATTCCCATCTAAAAAAACGATAGGTTAAATTAGATTTGTTTTAGTTCCTTTTATATTATATGACCTATATGAATTATTCCATAACTATCTTTAAATTGGACTAAGTGGAAATTCATGGAAAGGGTCTGAATTAAATCACGTGTTTTTAAATAAATGTACTTTTTAAATTTTAAAATAGCATAGGAGTGGGAATGTAAGATAGCTCAACCTTTGTGGAAAGCAGTGTGGTGATTTCTCAAAGAACTAAAAATTGACCTTCCATGTGATCCAGCAATCCCTTTCCTGGGAATATACCCAAAGGAACATAAATTGCTCTACCGAAAAGATATCTGCACATGCATGTTTATTGCAGCTCTATTCACAATAGCAAAAGTATGGAACAAACCTAGATGCCTATCGAAAGTGAGCTGGATAAAGAAAATGTGGTACATATACACAATGGAATATGATGCAGACATAAAGAAGAACAAAATCATGGCCTTTTGCAGCAACATGTATGCAACTGGTGACCATCATACTAAGTGAGCTATCACAGAAACAAAGAACTGAATATTGCATGTTTTCAGTTATAAGTGGACCCTGATCACTAATCACATGAGCACAAGACTGGGTTGCTGGACACTGCTGGGGGGCAGGGAGAGACATGGCAACACACTGGGTAGTGGTCCACTATCGGGGGAGAGAGGGCCAGCTAGAAACCCAAATTTCACCTGCATGCAACCTACTTATGTAGTAAATCCCCACTTATACCTCACAACTCTAAAATTTGAAGAAGAAGAAGAAGAAGAAGAAGAAGAAGAAGAAGAAGAAAAAATACATACATATATATATATATTTTAGAAAGCAAAATTTATTGAGAGGACAGAAAAATTCCTGTAGTGGGAGGGAACCCGAAGGGGTTGCCCAAAAATATGTATTTTTAACTAACATAGGATCTGGAACTTAGTAATCAAATTATATCATTTTATATAAACAGACGATATAACCATGCTCTAAAACATTTTTTAATCTCTTCATAATCTTATTTATAATATTAGATCCTTACAGTAAAATATTTGTAATACAAAAATAACATTTTCTACACAACCTCCTCACTACATTACAGAACTTAGCAAATTGATAGTAAGATTTATGCAGAATAGTCAGCAAATAAATGTCTTAAAATTACAGATGATTAACTTATCCTCTGAGATTAAAACTCACAGTTATCAAAACACACAGATTATAGAAATCGGAGCAGTGGCCAGGCGCAGTGGCTCACACTGGTGATCCCAGCACTTTGGGAGGCAGAGGCGAGAGGATCGTTTGAGCCCACGGGTTTGAGACCAGCCTGGGCAGCTTAGTGAGATGTCGTCTCTACAATAAATCAAAAATTTAGCCAGACGTGGTGATGAACACCTGTAGTTCCAGCTACTAGGAAGGTTGAAGCAGAAGGATCACTTGAACCCAGCAGGTCGAGGCTGTGGTGGCCGTGAGCGTACCTCTGTACTCCAGCCTGGACAACAGAGTGAGACTCCAACTCAAAAAAAAAAAGAAAGAAAGAAAGAAATCAGAACTGTGCTTGACTGTGGGGGGATAAATTGGGGAAGGACATAAAGAAACTTTTTTTTTTAATTTACTTTTTTTGTTTGTTTTTATTTTTTTGAGTTGGAGTCTCACTCTGTGTCCAGGCTGGAGTGCAGTGGCATGAACGCTTACGGCCACCCCAGCATCAACCTGCTTGGGCTCAGATTATCCTTCCACTTTAGCCTTCCAAGTAGCTGGGACCACAGGTACCGCCACCACACCCAGCTAATTTTTTTATTTATTGTAGAGATGAGATCTCACCAAGTTGCCCAGACTGGTCTCAAACCCATGGGCTCAGGCAATCCTCTTACCTTGGCCTCCCAAAGTGCTGGGATTATAGGCATGAGCCACCATGCCTGGCAATTTTTATTTTTTAGAAACTCAAGCTTATCTAAACTAACTGAGACTTTTGCTTTGTTTTGTTTTGTTTTGAGTCAGTCTCGCTCTGTTGCCCGGGTTGGAGTGGAGTGGCACACTCACGGCCACAGCCGCCTCAACCTGATGGGTTCAGGTGATCCTTCCACCTCAGCCTTCTAAGGGGCTGGGACCAC
Organism: Carlito syrichta; assembly: GCF_000164805.1. Taxonomy (NCBI): domain Eukaryota; kingdom Metazoa; phylum Chordata; class Mammalia; order Primates; family Tarsiidae; genus Carlito; species Carlito syrichta. The sequence continues at coordinate 428,118 of NW_007074615.1, read as the reverse complement.
AGGGATGCACCAGCACGCCTGGCTAATTTTTTGATTTATTGTAGAGACAAGGTCTCACCAAGTTGCCCAGGCTGGTCTCCAACTCGTGGGCTCAGGCAATAGTCTCACCTCGGCCTCCCAAGGTGCTGGGGTTACAGGCTTGAGTCACTGCACCCAGCCTAAAGGAACTTTTTTAAGTGATAGAAGTATTCATATCTTCATCTAATAAAGTGTAAACATGAGGGTGTTCACTTTGTAAAATGTCACCTGAGCACTAATATATTTAATATATATATTATATATCTGGAAGACTGAGGCATAAGAATCGCCTAAGCCCAGCAGGTCGAGGCTGCAGCGAATGTGAGCGTGCCACTCCACTCCAGCCTGGGTGACAAGAGTGAGACTCCAACTCAAAAAATAAAAATAAAAAAACCAAAAAATACGTTATATATCAACTTAGTCTAAAGTTTAAATAATTAGACTCACTGACAGTTTTTTCCAAAAGAATCTTGATTCCTCTATTAATTTAAAACTAAGTAAATGCCACCATACATCTGCAATGTAGGAAGAAATGAATGCTCTAATCATGATTTTCAAAAAAAAAGAGGAATAGGAAAACAAAACACAACATACAGCTGAATTTTGTGGAGTCACATGAGATAATTTTCCTCCTTTTCTATTTCCTTTACATTATTTCTCAAGTCCTTGGAATTGGGTTTGTTTTTCCTCTGGATGCCACACTGTGCTGTGGTGATTTTTTTTTTTTTTTTCTTGTTTGTTTTTGAGTTGGAGTCTCACTCGGTTGCCCAGGCTGGAGAGCAGTGGGACCATTACTGCTCATTGCAGCCTCTATCTTCTGGGCTCAGGCGATCCTTCTGCCTCAGTCTTCCAAGTAGCTGAGACTACAGGCGTGTGCTACTACACCTGGCTAATTTTCTGATTTTTTTTTTTTTTTTAGAGAGACGAAATCTCACCATATTGCCCAGGATAATCTCAAATTCCTGGACTCAAGCTATCCTCCCGCCTCAGTCTCCCAAATGGTTGAGATTATAGGTGTGAACTACCGCACCTGATCTGATAAATATTTAGAGGAAACAAATCAGCCCTATTATGTTCTGGTTATACAATAGATTACAAGCTTCTAGAAGGAAGGGAACATCTTATTCATGTTCATTTTTATATCCTTCAAAGTTCATGGCCAAGTTTTTAGTATTCAGTTGGGATTCAATTTATGTTGTTGAAATGGATTTCAAATATATGTGGTAAAATTGTATTATCAAAAATATATTTTATGGCAACCCCTTGGGCTTCCCTCCCACTGTGGGAGATTTTCTTTCCTCTCAATAAGTCCTGCTTTAAAATATATATGTATGAATGAAATACAAAAATTTGATAGAAAAGTAAGACTTGATGAGCAATCAAATTAGCAAAGTAGTTAAGATCCACTTATGGGCTGGGAACCATGACTTATGCCTGCAATCTCAGCATTATGGGAGGCTGTAGTAGGAGGATCGCTTGAGGCTAGGAGTTTAAGACCAGCCTAAGCAACATAGCCAGACCCTGTCTCTACAAAAAATTAAAATAATCTTTATTTTAAAATAAAAATAATTTTATTTTTATTAAGTAAATAAAAATAAACAAATTACTAGTGACTGTAGTTCCAGCTTCTTGGGAGGATCCCTTGAGCCCATGAGATGGGGCTACAGTGAGCTATGATCGTGCCACTTCTCTTCAGCCTGGGCGACAGAGCAAGTCTTATTTCTTAAGTAAGTAAATAAATAAACAATACATCAATAAAAATTCCATGATACTCTTAAAAGTGCTCTGATGTAACCGTCAAAATTGCCACAAAATGTCTCAGCTATTTTCCTATCCTTTAATAATCTGGTTAGTTTTTCCTTATGTATCAATGTCCAAAATAATTCTTAAAAATTATTTTTCATATTTGATGGTTTTATGTTAATTATTAATATTATTAATATTTTCCATTTTTATTGCAACTATACAATATCTGCATGGATAAATTAACCTCATATTTGCCTAGCCTCAGTACTTTACTTACACCAATGTTTTTATGAAAACATGGACTTTCCGTTAACGAGTGTTCCAAATATGGAGCTAAGGTGTTTGAGTCCCAATGGATTAGAAAGATACTAAGTAATGGGCCTTATGGAGTTAAGACCATTATGCTTGAACAGCTCAAAAATGTGTTCGTTTTGTGTTGAACACAAGCCCATCTATGACATGAGCATCCCGAGTTAAACTTGGCTGTAATGAAAACTCTAGAGCCAAATTCAATTGACAGAAGACAGAGGAACAAGTTAAACAATATGAGAAGGAAGCAACTGACACATTCAGAACATTGTACGTTTCTGCTGGGTAACTGATCCAGTTTCTGCAACTGGTAAATGGCAAAGAAAAAGGAGGAAAGATGCACCAACTCGAAAGACACAGAAAGAGACCATGCAACTGAATGCAGTGTGTGAGCCTTGCTTGGATCCGTACTCTCTCTTTCTCTCTTTTTTTTTTTTTAATAATCTTTATTTCTTACAAGTTGATATGTGCATTATAGGAAACAAAAACAGAAGAAGCAAAGAACAAAGTCATCCATAATCACGAACAGTTTAGGGTTCGACATGCCATCTAGGTCCTCTGTGTGTATAGACACAACATCCAATTTTATGGGATTGAGATCATACAGTATGTATCGTGCTTTTTCACACATCATGAATATTTACCAATTCAAAATCCAAAGCTATATGGATATTTTGATAATCAAGAACACACTACACCAACTCAATCTGTAAGCAAAAAAAGTAAGCCAGCCTTTCTTAAGACAAAAATTCATAGATGACAAAAATGACTACCGGTGCTTGGATCCTTATTCTCCCAATCAACTGTAAAAATATATTTCAGAGACTATCAGGGAAATTTTATTATGAAGTAGTTATTACATGAAGCAAAAGGTTAATTAATAATTTTGTCAGGTGCAATCAGGGCAATATGATTATATGGAATTTAAGAATATGTTCATATTTTTTAGAGATGCACAATAAAATAAGTTTGTGAAACAATATGCTATCTGAAATTTGCTTTAAAATATTTTGGCAAAAGTAAAATATAAAAGAAATATGTGAGTCAAATGTGGCAACATGTTAACAGTTGTTGAACATGGGTGATAGGTAAGTGGGAGTTCACTGGAAAGTGTTTTAAAATACAATAAAATTTTTGAAAAGCAAAGGCAAAAAAGAATTGATATATATACCTCTTCAAAATAAATAAAAGTGGTTTTTAAAAATGTTAATGGGTTTTAAATATATACACATTGTTCATCATATTATATACAATCTTCCAAAGTCAGTGGCATTAATAAGTTATACCTGTTTGTTCCTTTCACCTGCTAATTCTGCTCTTTGTAAATGTACCCCAAGAAAATAACAGAACAAGAAAAATAATTTGTGTGAAAATGTTCATGTAGATTTGTATTTAATAACAGTGAAAATTTGAAAATGAAATGTAAAATACAGGAGGATGTGAAGTTAAGTATTATATATGAAAGACAGAAACCTATCAAAGGTGACAGGACTTTGAACTATGTAAATACATGAAACTAAATATACACTGGCATAAATTCAGGCGTGGTGGCTCAAGCCTGTAATCCCAGCACTTTGGGAGGCCAAAGCAGGAAAATTGCTTGAGCCAGAGAGTTCAAGACCACCAGCCTGAGCAACATAGTGAGACCTTGTCTCTACACAAAATCAAAAAATTGTTGGACATGGTGGCATGCATCTGTAGTCCCAGTGACTTGGGAGGCTGAGGCAGGAAGATTGCCTGAGTCCAGGAGGTTGAGGCTGTGGTGAGCTGTGATTGTATCACTGCACTCCAGCCTGGGCAATAGGGTAAGATCCCAACTCAAATAAATAAATATACACCGGCATAAATTAGAAGAAATTTTCAGTATAAATTAAGACTGTTTCTCAATGATGTGACAGATAAACCCAAACCAAAGTAGCTCAAGGAAAAGAAGAAATTTATTGACTGATGAAAATAAAAAGTTTAAGGGGTACAAAAATCACTTTAAAATGGGCTATAGACCTAAATGAAAACACAAAATTTAAAAACTTTTAGAAGAAAACACAGGAGAAAACCTAGGTGACCTTGGTTTTGGTGATGATTTTTTTTTTTTTTTTTTGAGTCAGAGTCTTACTCTGTCACCCAAGCTGGAATGCAGTGGCACAATCACAGACTGTAGCCTCAATCTGCTAGGTTTAGCTGATCCTTCCACCTCAGCCTTCCAAGTAGCTGGAACTACAGGTGCGTGCCACCATACCCAGCTAATTTTGAAATTTATTGTAGAAGAGACGAGGTTGAAATTTATTGTAGAAGAGACGAGATCTCGCCAAGTTGCCCAGCACCTCCCAAAGTGCTGGGATTACAGGTGTAAACCACTGTGTCCCACTTGGTGATGAATATTCT
>NW_007074615.1:420289-423643 GCF_000164805.1 Carlito syrichta | reverse complement strand
TTTTTTTTTTTTTTTTTTTGAGTCAAAGTCTCTGTCACCCAGGCTGAAGTGCAGTAGCATGCTCACGGCCACTGCAGCCTCAACCTGCTGGGCTCAAGCAATCCTTCTGCCTCAGCCTTCCAAGTAGCTGGAACTACAGGTGTGCACCACCACCCCCAGCTAATCTTTTTTGATTTATTGTAGAGATGAGGTCTCTCCAAATTGCTCAGGCTGGTCTCAAACCCCTGGGTTCAGGCATTCCTTTTGCCTTGGCCTCCCAAAGTGCTAGAATTATATACTTGAACCATGGTGTTCGGTCAAGGATGAATTTTTAGTAAGATATCAAAAGCAAAATTCATGAAAGAAAAAATTGACTGGTTGTACTTTATTAGAATTTAAAACTTCTGCTCTGTAAGAGATTGTTCAGAAAATGAAAACATTTATTTAATAAAGACTTATGTCCAAAATATGCACAACACTCTACAATAAGAAGGCAGGCCGGGTGCGGTGGTTCATGCCTATAATCCCAGCACTTTGGGAGGCCAAGGTGAAAGGATTGTCTGAGCCCACGGATTCGAGACCAGTCTGGGCAACTTGGTGAGACCTCATCTCTACAATAAAGCCAGAAAAATTAGCTGGGCATGGTGGCACATGCCTGTAGTTCCAGCTACTTGGAAGGTGGAGCCAGAAGGATCACCTGAGCCCAAGAAGGTAGAGGCTGTGGTGGCTATGAGCATACCACTGCAATCCAGTCTGGTGAGGTTCCAACTTAAAAAAAAAAAAAAAAAAAAAAGGCAAACATTATGAACAGTCACCACACTAAGGAAGATAAATAGGTGGCAAATAAATCTATGAAAATATGCTCAACGTCGTTGATGGAAACAGATTAAAACAATAATGTGATGAACTACACACTTGTTAGAATGACTTAAATTTTAAAAAAACCAACAAAATCCAGATAATATTGAATGCTTACAAGGATGCAAATCAACAGGGACTCTCATTTGTTACTGATGAAAATGCAAAATGGTATAGCTAGTTTAGAAAACAATTTTGTAGTTTCTTACAAAGTTTAACATATGGTCCAGCAATTACTCTCCTAAGTATTTACCAAATTGACTTGAAAACATGTTCACACAAAAGCCTACAGGCAAATATATTTAGAGGAGGTTTTTAAAAACAATTGCCAAAACCTAGAAGCAACCAGAATGTCCTTCAATAGGTGATTGAATGAACAAACTGGAACATCTATACAATGAAGTATTATTCAGTGATTTTTTAAAAAGAGTTCTTTCTTTTGCTGTCGCTCTCTGTCTCTCTCTCCTCCCTCTCTCTCTCCCCCTCCCTCTCTCCCTCTCTCCCTCCCTCCTTCCTTCTCTCTTCCCTCTCTCTCTTCTGTCTCTCAGTCTCTCAATCTCGGTCTCTCTCTTCCGTGTCTCTCTCACTTTCTAGAATGGACAGCTGCTGCTGCAGTCCGAGGAGCCCTGGCGGTGGGGGCTGTGCCCGCGGTGCTTGGTACCCTGGGCTTCACTGGGGCTGCCGAGATGATGTCCACGGTGGCCGTGGCCAACAAGGGCAGAATTGCTGTGGGGCGGCAGCCTGGCGCAGTAGCAGTCTGGCGGCTACCCTGCGGTGGTGGGCGCAGCCAGACTCTGCACGTTATCCAACATCCTGCTGGGCTCCGTGGGATCCACATTCAGGGCCTGGTTGGAGGATTCAAAAAAGACCCCTTCTCATCTTCCAGGGGAACCCAGGGCTGAAGATCCGCCAAAAGAAAACACACCCCAGGCAAATCCCTCTGTGGGAGATTTTCTGTCCTCTTAATAAATCCTGCTTTCTCGAAAGAGAACGAAAGAGAGAGAAAGAAAAAGAAAACGTACCCTAAGCTGAACCTACCAAACCTCAGAGAAGCAGAAGGAATAAAGACCATGTGCAAAAAAAAAAAAGAAAAAGAAAAAGAAAGAGGTGAACTATCAAGCCATGAAAAGATATGGGAGGAACCTAAATAAATTCATATTGATAAGAAAAACAAACCAGTCTGAAAAATCTACCTCCTGTATGATTCCAGCTCTATGACAAGAAAAGGCAAGATTATGGAGACAGTGAAAAGATCAGAGGTTGGCAGGAGCTGAGAAGGAAGGGGAATGAAAAAGTGAAACACACTGGAGTTGTAGAGTGGCTCACCTCTTTCAAGATGCTGTAACCATGGATACGTGGCTTTAGGAATTTGTCAAGACCCATAGATTTCATAGCACAAAGAGCAAACTTTAATCTATGCAAACTTTTAAAAAAATAATACACAAATATCTGATCTGTATTTGTGTATGTTTTCACAGGGGACCCCCAAAATCCGGAATTATCTTTTGGAGGGTGGGCCCCTTGTAGTACATTTGGAATTTATTCCTCTATACCAAACGGTCAACCAAGTCAACCAAAGCTTTCATCTGGAAGTTTTGAGATGGTTGCGACACGATTTACATTAGAAACATCCCAAGTTGTGGCAAGCAGGTGACTTGTTCTTCCACCATGATGATGCACCTGCTCACATCTCGCTGAGTGTTCAACCAAAAACAGCATGAGCCCCATGCCCCACCCTCCCTATTCCACTGATCTCAACCCAAGCAACTTTTATTTTGTTTCCTCACATGAGAAAAGTTCTCAAAGAGAAGTCTTTTGTCGATATGGAAGAGGTGAAACAAAAAACTACAGAAGCACTAAAAAGCATAAAAGTTGATGAGTTCTGTTGGATAAAAAGGGCTCTTCAAAATGTTAGGTCAGACCCACCGGCGTTGGTGGGGGTAAGGGAGAATCTGTGATCCAGTGCAGCACAAAAGATGTACACACAGCAGTTAGATTGGAAAATAATGTTTATTTAGAAAGTAAATTAGAGGCAGACAAAAGACTCACTTCCCCAAAGTAGGGGAGGGGGCTAAAGCTCAAAGAACACCTGACCCAGCCGATCCTTAACAAAACAGTGTGGCCAATGGCTGCTTGAGGTTGAATGCTTTTAAGCCTTTCCTTTGATGAGGGGCAGTTCATTAAGGTGTTTGGATGGTGGTTTGTCCCACGTCATCCAGAAGGGGCAGGTAAGCACAGGTACTGACATCAAGTGATGGACAGCATGCAGATGGATGGCCTAGTCATATGACTGTTGCCATATTGATGGGGTTGTGTTAGGAACGTCATCAGGAGCTGATTAGGCTAACTTGTTTCTTATGCAAATACTTGGAATAGAAAAGCTAATTAGTACAAAAACAAGCTGGGGAGGGGGTTGTAAAACAATTATCAGCTGGCAGGGTGGCTCAACCTGTAATTCCGCACCTTGGGAGGTTGAAGTGAGTGGATTGCCTGAGCCCGCGGGTTCGAGACCTGCCT
>NW_007074615.1:349397-420111 GCF_000164805.1 Carlito syrichta | reverse complement strand
CCACTGCACTCCAATCTGGGCGACAGAGTGAGACTCCAACTCAAAAAAACCCAAAAACAATTAGCAATAGCTACTTCTGAGAAACTGGTTCTGTCCTTCATTAGAGGGCAAACTAGGTGATGTTAAGAGAAATATGACAGAACTAGGCAGTGTCATGATGGCTGAACTTTAGCTTAAGATTATTCCATTAAATAATTCCATTTTGGCATTACCCTTTCAAGTTCAAAAACGGTTTTGAGCAGTGGAAAAAGCATCTGAATGGGTGTATTGCATCAAATGGAGAGTACTTTGAAGGTGACTAGTTTAAACTTATACAAATAAATACACAATTTTTTACAAAAAGATTCAATTTTTGGGGGGTCCCCCTTGTACTTTTTGTTTGCTTGAGTTGGAGTCTCACTCCTTTGCCTAGGCTGGAGTGCAGTGGCACGCACGCTCATGGCCACCCCAATGTCAACCTGCTGGGCTCCGGCAGTCCTTCTGCCTCAGCCTTCCAAGTAGCTGGAACTACAGACGCGCTCTACCACACCCAGCTACTTTTTATTTTATTGTAGAGAAGAAGTCTTGCCAAGTTGCCCAGCCTGGTCTCGAACCCACAGGCTCAGGCAATCCACTCCTCTCGGCCTCCCAAAGTGTGGGATTACAGACTGAGCCACTGAACCCAGGAAAACATTAGTGGATGTCGTCTTTTGGTTTGATACAGGTGGAACGGTTTGAGATCATTCACCTCATTAGTGTGGTGACTATTCATATGCTTGCCTACTTTATGAGATTTTTGGCTTCTTATTGTTGAGTTTTAAGAGTTTGGTGTATATTGGGAATACAAGTCTTTTATTAGATAAGTGTTTTGGAAAAATTTTCTTCCAGTCTGGGTTTAACTTTTCATTCTCTTAACATAATCTTTCACAGAAGTTTTAATTTTAATAAAGTACAACTAACCAATTTTTTTAATAGACTGAGCTTTCCATGTCATATTTTAAAACTCATCACCAAAACCAAGGTCATCTAGATTTTTTTCTCCTGTGGTTTCTTCTAGAAACTTTCCAAGTTTGTGTTTTCATTTAGGTCTATGACCCATGTTGATTTCAGAAGGGAATTCAGATTGTGAAAAGAGAATCTAACTGTATCACAAATGTCTGAAACAACCTCACTGACGGCATTGGGGGGAAACGGTGCTGACCTAAGTAACTTGAGACTGAAGGCTAGAGGAACCACGAGTAAGTATTGTGCTCTAGTTGATAAAGCTTTCCCGTGGAAGTAAGAAAAGGGATAAGAGTGGGAAAGGGTGGTTTTCCCAAAGCCAAGAAAGTTCCTATAAGAGGAGTGGAGGAGACAGATAATCAGCAACATAAGTCATAACCCCCACCCCTACATTTGATGATGTTTTTCTGTGATATTGTAAAATATACTCATGATTTGAAAAAAAATAGGGAAATAAGATGAAATTCAGTTTGTCTTACAGACACATCACAGTTAATCATAGTCTAATTTTTAGCTTTTATTTTAATTCCACCCACAAGTACTACCCAAGTCATTTAAAGTAAGGGAGAAACAAAGAAACCAATGATTTTACTAAGTTTCATGCACATCTTTCTCAAATTTTTGTCAAGCAAATAAATCAAGATTTTTTTTCTTTTTTTAAGTCGGAGTCTCATTCTGTTGCCCAGGCTGGAGTGCAGTGGTACACTCATGGCCACCGCAGCCTCGACCTGCTGGGTTCTGTGATCCTTCTACCTCAGCCTTCCAAATAGCTGAAATCACAGATGTGCTCCACCACACCCAACTACTTTTTGGTTTATTGGAGAGACGAGGTCTCACCAAGTTGTCCAGGCTGGTCTCAAACCCCTGGACTCAGACAATCCTCTAGTCTCTGCCTCAAAGTACTGATATTACAGGTGTGAGCCACCACACCCAGCCATATGTCAAGTTTATAAAGATACAAGAAGCTTAAATCAGTAATAATGAAAATTTGATGAAAAATATACTCTTTTATTAACATCAAAGAAGATTCTCTTAGACAAACCATAAAAGCTATGCTAATTAAAAAATGTTCCAGCTGGGCATGTTGGTTCATGCCTATAATCCCAGCACTTTGGGAGGTGGAGGCGAGAGGATTGCCTGAGCCCAAGGGTTTGAGACCAGTCTGGACAACTTGGCAAGACCTCGTCTCTATGATAAATTGAAAAATTATCTGGGCATGGTGGTGCACACCTATAATTCCAGCTACTTGGAAGGCAGAGGTGGAAGGATCATCAAAGTCCAGCAGATCAAGGCTGCAGTGGCCATGAGCATGGCACTACACTCCAGCCCGGACAACAGAGTGAGACTCCAACTCAAATAAATAAATGTATAAATAATAAAAATCTTCCTTCGTAAAAGTTCAGATACAATGACAGTTGCTGTACTATATTAAAGATGTGTCTCGACCAGGTGTGGTGGCTCACACCAGTAATCCCAGCATCCCAGCACTTTGGAAGGCCAAGGCAAAAGAATTACCTGAAGCCAGGAGTTCAAGACCAGCCTAGACAACGTGGCAAGACTCCATCTGTACAAAAAATTGGGTGGGCGTGATGGTGTGCACCTGAAGTCCCAGCTATTCAAAAAGCTAAGGCAGAAGGATTGCCTAAGCCCAGCAGGTTGAGGCTATGGTGGCCATGATCATGCCACTGTACCCTCCAGCCTGAGCAACAGAGTGAGATTCTGACAAACAAACAAACAAACAAACAAACAAAAAAGCATAGAATAGGCTCAGTGGCTCAGCCTGTAATCCCAACACTTTGGGAGCTTGAGGAGAGTGGATTTCCTGAGCCTGCGGGTTCAAGACCAGCCAGATTCAAGACCAGCCGGGCAACTTGGCGAGATCTCGTCTCTACAATTAAATCAAAAATTAGCCGAGTGTGGTACCGCGTGCCTGTAGTTCCGGCTACTTGGAAGGCTGAGGCAGAAGGATCGCCGGAGCACAACAGGTCGACACTGGGGTGGCCATGAGTGTGCCGCTGCACTCCAGCCTGGGTTACAGAGTGAGATTCCCACTCCAGAAAGAAAAAAAAAAGATGTGTTTATTGGCTAATGATAGCAGGATAATGTAAATATATGTGCTTATTTTACTGTTATATCCATTATGTAGGTATCATATAGGTGATGGATAAAGTTCAGATCTCTATGTGAAAGCATACATGAAAACTCTTTACATACCTGTAAAAACCATCCGTTTTCCCACAGAAGATGTCAGCTCTTGATTTGATACCAATGCCATTGTTACAGTCTTAACTGTGCCACTAAATTTTCTTCCTCAGTTTCTTCAGATCAGTAAACCTGCACCAAAAAGGACCAAAGACTCTGCTGTCCCTGATCGTCCTGTCTGCAACCTAACTAGGTGGTTGCTAAGGACTCTTTAGGACAGGCAATAGGAGGTTCCTTCTAACAGAGTTCTGTATTCCAGTCTCCAAGGACAGACAGTTACAGAAACCGCATCCACTAACAACTTTGTCTGATCTGTCAATATCAAGTCAAAGTAGACTTTTTAAAGTACTAGGTCTAGAACAAGTATACATTCCAGATTCATCAGGTGGCAGGTCCAGTCACCACGGTCTTTCAACACTTCACAAAGAACGTGCTGCAGAAATGTAAATCTGCTTGGGCAACTTGGCGAGATCTCGTCTCTACAATAAATCAAAAACTTAGCCAGGCGTGGTGGCGCATGGCTGTAGTTCCAGCTACTTGGAAGACTGAGGAGAAAGGAAACAAACAAAAAACACAAACCATGACTAAACATACTTGAAAAAACTGGCAAGGTAAAATACGGTAAAAATTACATTAGTAAATGAACAAACTAATAATATACATTATATATATATATATATATATATATAATGTATATATCTTCAGCCTCATATGCCAATCCTTCCTTAAACACAGTTTGTGCTCTGGTCATATCCATTTATTTGTGAGGTCATGCAGAGTGGTTCACACCTGTAATCCCCACTTTGAGAGGCCAAGACAGGAGGATTGCCAGAGTCCAGGAGTTTGAGACTAGCCTAGGCTACACAGTGAGGCCTTGCCTCTACAAAAATTTTTTTTAATTGGCTAGGTGTTGTGGCACATGCCTGTAGTCCCAGCTGCTCGGGAGACTGAGGTGAAAATTTGCCTGAGCCCAGGACATCGAGGCTACAGTAAGCTGTGATCATGCCACTGCACTCCAGCCTGCGTGACAGAGTGAGATCCTGACTCAAAAAAAAAAAAAAGATTGTGACTCTCAATCTGTGCAATGCTCTTTCCTAATTCTGAGCCTTACACATACAATTTGCTCTTCCTATAATACCCAGTGCAAATACTCCTTGTGTTCTGAGAGCCGGTGCCCACGTCCCCTTCCCCAGGTAGATGCCTAAAGACAGAGCTAAAGACTTTCCTTCTTCATGTTCTTTTAACTTCTATAGCATTTCCTTGAGACTTTTTTTTTTTTTTGAGTCAGGGATTCACTCTGTCACCCAGGCTGGAGTGTAGTGGCACGATCATGGGTCACCACAGCCTTTATTTCCTGGACTCAAGCTATCCTTCCACCCCAGCCACCCAAGTAACTAGGACTATAGGGGAGCGCCACCACGCTTGACTTTTTTTTTTGTAGCGATGATATCTCACTATGTTGCCCAGATTGGTCTCGAACTCCTGGGCTCAAGTAATCCTCCACCTCGGCCTCCCAAAGTGCTGGCATTACAGGCATGAGCCACCGTGCCCAGCTCTATTTTTGTTTTAACTCATCACTTTGTTTTAATTATTTGTCAATTTTGTTGACCTATAATCTGACTTTTAGGAGTTCATGATGAAAGTATCTTTATTCACATTTCTATGTCCTGAGACTGGTATGCAATAGATAATAAATATTTGCTAGTTAATAAATATTTTGGGGATGAATAAATGAATGAACAGTTTATTCCAGCCTATCTAGAAATATAATATTGACCACCTGATTATCCAGTGAATATAAACTCTAGCTGTAGTTTTGAATTCAAAGTTAAATATATGAGGTTCTCTACTGAAAATGTCATACTCTTTGGTTTTGTGAACTAAAATAACAATGCTGTATTAGTGCTGGAGAGCCTTCTTAGCATGGAAGGCAGAGATATGCTACCCAGGAAGGTCACCCTTCAAGGAAGGGCCTGAATCCTGGCTGCAGGAGGAGACATCGGGCCTTCAGGGTCTGCCTTCCCTTCAGCAAACTGCGTCTTCTGGAAGGTCAAGGTCTTTCCAGCACGCCTGCACTTGTGACTGCATGAGGTTGGAGCAAAAGGCCAGGCCTTCCAGTTTATGGTGGGAATGTTTCTCACCTGGATGTTCAAGGCTCTGTTGAGCCCATATCACAGTTCAGCTTCTTCCTCAGCTCAGTCCTGCTTCCGCTCCTTTCCCTCTCCGGGTGTAGACCCCAAATAACCATCTTGCCCCACTTCCTGAGACCCCATCCTGTGAGATTAGGCAGCAGAGATCCATCTGCACAAATGTGCCATACCGAAGGCCTCTGGTGCAGCCCCTCAGCCCTTCTGACAGACACTGAGGCTGATTCCCCAGTGTAGGCAGCTAGAGTTAGCCTCTGTTGTGTCATTGGTCTTCTTGATGTCATTTCATTTTCTTTTTTTTGGCCGGATCCGCACTGTTCCTCACCTCCACACTGGCCCGCTACACTTTCAGAGGCTTTTCTACTCTTTCTGGGGTTCCCCAATTCTGGTTGTTGTGGCCAAGTGTCATCCATCCCTAGCTGAAAGCATTCCTCTTTCAGCACTCCCTATTTGTGTCCTTGGAACAACCAAGACATCCAAGTTTGACAGTTCCTAGTAGAAGACAGAACAGCCCATTTGGGCATGTTACTTATGGTTTTAATGATGCTGAGAAAGGAAGACTCTAAATGAAGAAGAACTAATTCTCTGGGAATGAAAGCAGAAATAAAGGAGATCTTGATTTTTGACCAAAGACCCCCATTAACCCATCATGGAAATGTAGGTTTCTGCTTTGAGACTGTTAAGGACTTTACAATCTGCCACCTGTCCCAGGTCAGCAACTCTGATTGCAAACAGCTAGAGGGGAGGGAATATCACAGAGAAGAATCGCTTTTAGTTGTTCGGTCTGAGATAATTCCACCAACGCAATACATATTTAGGGTCATTTGTTTTGTTTTGTTTTGTTTTGTTTCATTGCTTAGAAATTTTAAAAATGAATTTATAATCAAAATATGTGTTAGGTTAAAATGGTGGGACTTCCAAAAATGTTAGGTATCAGAATTCTAGCAGAGGCTCCAAAATATTAGGTCAGACCTGCCAGGTGGGTTGTGTGCGATCCAGTGTCACGCAAAAGATGCAAAGAATTGCACAGAAGTTAGAAAATACAGTTTATTTAGAAAGTAAATTAGAAAGAGAGGAGATTCACATCCCCACAGTAGGGGAGGGTGCCAAAGCTAAGAAAACATGGCGGCCATAGCTCAAAGAACACAGTGCTTTACAAAACAATGGCCACTACTGTTTGAAGTTGAATGCCTTTTAAATCTTCCATTTGGTGGGGGCAGATCATTAAGGTGATTGGGTGGTAGTCTGTTCCACTTCATCATGGAAGGGACATGTAAACACTCCACGATAGACAGTAGGCAGATGGATGGGCTAGTCACATGACTGTCACCAAGTTCATGGGGTCTGTGTCATGCAGTCTGTGTCTTGATGGGGTCATGAAGGGCTGATTAGGTTAACTTGTTTACAAAATTAACTGGGGAGGATGTTGTAAAGCAATTATCAATAGCTGCCTCTGAGAAACCGGTTCTGTCCTTGGCTAGTGATTAGAGAGCAAATTAAAGTGACCTGCTAGAAAAACATGACAGATCTAGGCAATGTTAAAATGGCTGCTCATTGGGTATATTGACTCCATGTTATGTCCTTTCAATATGTTCATGTTACTTTCAATATCAAATAAAATCCTTAAAATAAGAGATATTCAGAGAAGTCTAGATTTTATGCTTGTTATCTCCATCTTGCTCTCTCCTTTTTTCTTATAGGAGACATTAAAAAATCTATAACTACAGGCTGCGCGTGGTGGCTCACGCCTATAATCCCAACATATTGGGAGGCTGAGATGAGAGGATTACTTCACCCAGGAGTTCAAGTCCAGACTAGGCTGTATAGCAAGACCTCATCTCTACAAAAAAAATTTAAAAATTAGCCAGGCATGTGGTGCACACCTGTTATCCCAACAACTTTGGAGGGTGAGGCAGAAGGATCACCTGAGCCCAGGATATCGAGGATGCAGTGAACTTAATCGTGCCACTGCACTCCAGCCTTGATGACAGAGTGAGACTCTGACTCAAAAAGTACACACACACACACACACACACACACACACACAGGGTGCCAAAAAATGTATACACATTTTAAGAAAGAAAATACTGTATTACTTTATCATAATACCATAAGAAAGGGATTGGCAGTAGTGGGACACTGCCAGAGGAGGGGAGCACATAACACCATAAGGGTGCCCAAACTTTACCTGTACAATGACCACTTATGTACCTAACCCTGAATTGTACCCGACATCTTTAAAATTAAAAAAAAGAAGAAAACTGTATTAAAATTGTAATACTCAGTAGGATGAGCACAAGTCACATTTGACTTCTGCAATTACAAGAGTTGCTCAAAGTGGTTCCCATCAGCATCCAGACAATTCTGATGATGGCGAACTACTACAGGACTTGTTGCTGTGTGAGGCCTCCCGGATTTTCCCTTGTGCGCATTACACACAGTACCATGCATCTCAAACTTATCACAAATGTGTGCAATTGTTAGATGTGTTGGAGGTTTTGTTGCATACTCACGTCTCCATTGTTGTACTTCCACAACGTTCTCGAATTTCAAATACCACTTCAGAATGGTCTTGCACTTCAACGACAAACGTGCTTCCATCATTTTCTTTGACTGTCCTGCGTGTCGCACGGTGACGATGCTGGCATTCATTTGATCAACGCCGTCTTTTGAGCGAACATCATATTACACATTGCTACCATAATTCAATTCAACATGGTCAAGTAATACTTAGATAACATCTCTTAAAAGGTGTATACATTTTTTTGGCACCCGGGTATATATTTGTTTTATGATCATATTCTCTCCTTTCTTAAAGAAACAGTTGCCTACTGAGCATACTTATTTATACTTTGCTTTTTCTCTTAACAATATATCTGGAGACCACTCTGTAGCATTACATAAAGATATTTCTTTCTCTCTCTCACTTTTGGTGGTACAGCTGCAAAATACTCAATTGTATGCATTTTCCATTCCATTTCCAGTGTGTTTAACCAATCCAAAGCTAATGGTCATTTGGGCTGTTTCCAATTTTTTGCTATTACAGAAAGTGCAACAAATTGTAGATTTCAGCACACATCTCCTACATCTACTTTTTGCAGACAGTTTTGGGATATATTCCTAGAAGTGACACTGCTGTGTTGAAGGGGAAAGGCATATGTAATTTTGCTCAGTGTTGCTAACTCTCTCCCCACAAGGTTGTACCATTTTGCATTCCTACCCACAAGACTTGAGAATACCTATTTTTATACACCTCACCCACATCACATGTTGTCAAGTTTCTGATTTTTCAATATAACAGGTAAGAAATGGTAACATAGTAATTTATATTTCTTATTTTAAGTGTTAGTGTGATTGAATCTTCATATGCTTCCAAGCCATTTGTATTATATTCTATGAATTCTCTAGGCTCGTTTTTGTTTGTTTTTTTTTGAAGACAGGGTCCCACTCTGTTGCCTAGACTAGAGTGCAGTGGCACAATCATAGCTCACTGCAGCCTCAAACTTCTTGGCTCAAGTGATCTTCTCATCTCAGCCTTCTGAGTAGCTGGGACTACAGGTCCATACCATCTGACTAATATTTAAATTATTATATATTTTTTTGTAGAGATGTGGTCTTGTTATGCTGCTAAGGCTGTTCTCAAACTCCTGGCCTTAAGTGAGCCTCCTGCCTTGCCTCCCAAAGTGCTGTAATTACAGGCGTGATCTATCACACCTGGTCAAACCATCTAGACTTATATCTTTGTATTTTTCTGTCAGATTGATTTTTTTTTTTTTTTTTTAGTTGGAGTCTCACTCTGTTACCCAGACTGTTACTCACTCTGCTACCCGCTCCCGGCCACCGCAACCTCGACCTGCTGGGCTCTGGTGATCCTTCCGCCTCAGCCTTCCAAGTAGCTGGAACTACAGGTGCGTGCTACCATGCCCAGCTAATTTTTGATTTATTATAGAGATGAGGTCTCTCTAAGTTCACCTTGGCCTCCCAAAGCGTGGAATTACAGGCTGAGCCACCGAGCCTGACCCAGATTGATTTTTTATCCTACATTTTAAAAAAATTAACAACAAAGAAAATCGAGCTAATATTCTAAAGAAACACATCACATAACAGAGGATTACAATAATAAGTAGTAAGAGTAAAGATGATTATAGTTATACAATTAGTGAATACTTTGTTCCTAAAATCATGGGAACAGAGAGTACAGTCCCCTAAGGGTCTGGGACAGAGGGGCCGGGATCATGATGTAACCAGGCAGGGTTTCCTTGAGGAAGTGAATTCTGAACTGTGTTTTAGAGAATGACTAGAATCTAGGCAAGGGACAGAGAGACTTGGAGGTCGGGGTGGGAAGGACATTGTGGGCAAAGGGCACAGCTTGAGCAAAAAGCTCCGAGGAAACCGGACTCAGTGGCTCAGCCTGTAATCCCACGTTTTGGGAGGCCGAGGTGAGTGGATTGCCTGAGCCAGCGGGTTCGAGACCCGCCCGGGCAACTTGGTGGGACCTCATCTCTACAATAAATCAAAAAATTAACCGGGTGTGGTAGTGTATGCCTGTAGTTCCAGCTACTTGGAAGGCTGAGGCGGAAGGATCGCCGGAGCCCAGCAGGTCGAGGCTGTGGTGGCCAGAAGCGGCCACTGTACTCCAGTCTGGGTGACAGAGTGAGACTTCAACTCAAAAAAAAAAAGTTCAGAGGAAAGAAACAGCCAACAGTGCTGTGCATGGCAAAGATACAAGTTTAGCATTGCGGGAGTCTCAGGACTAAGAGACAGCTAAAGGATGAGGCTGGAGGGACTACAAGCCATGCGAGGGCTGGAATTTTATTCTGTAGCTAATGTGGACCCCTGAAGGGTTTTAAACAGAGAAGAGGCTGCACACAGTGGCTCATGCCTGGATTCTCAGTGCTTCGGGAGGCTGAGGCAGGAGGATCACTTGAGATCAGGAGTTCAAGACCATCCTGGGCAACATAGTAAGACATCCCTCTCTACAAAAAACTTAAAAATTAGCCAGACATAGTGGCACATGCCTGTAATCCCATCTACTGGAGAGGCTGAGGCAGAAGGATCCCTTGAGTCCAAGAGTTCAAGGCTTCAGTGAGCTATGATCACATCACTGCGATCTAGCCTAGGAGGCAGAGCGGAGCCCTATCTCTAAGGGAAAAAGAGTGAAAAATGAAAAATAAACTGGGCAGAGACTGGTCAGTATTGGGTTTAAGTAGAAGACGCTTGACTGTGTGGAGAAGGGGCTTGAGATCCAGGCCCGGCAGGCAGCTATTGATGCAGTCCAGGGGAGTGAAGACAAAGACCTGAACTGAGTCGAGAGGCACACATTTGGAATGTGAGTTAGAAGAGTAAGGATGACCCTAGTTCTTCTAGCCTGGCTGCCTGGCGACTGGACCCCGAAATAATCCAAAAAAACCAACAACAAATAAAGAAGGAACCCAAGGCCGATGAGTAAAGTGATGGCTATAACTAGGTGTGGATTTGTGTGTGCTACACAACAGGCTAAAAGAGCAGATAAACTTAAGCCCAAATTGTCCTAAAATACTGTGACAGCTACTGAACTCATTATAGGGATTAAAGATGTCTCCCTTGGCCACCAGATGTCTTCTTATTAGAGAAAATCCCTATTGTTTATGAATCAATAATTGCCTCTTGTAATGAAGCTCAGGGTTTACTGCTTGGCGCTAATGAAATTTTGGCAATTGTCTTCCTTGGAACATCTAATAGCTACTTCAGTTGATAACCATGACATCAGTTACAATTGCGGTGACCAGTGCAGTGACCCTGCAAAAATATCTTGTTCTAACATTTGGGAAAGAATCAAGTTATACATTTTAATTACATAGAAGTGATATAAATGAGACACATTTATGATTCCGCCTGGGATATACGTTTCCAGAACAACACAGGTCAGAATTTGCTAGTGTTGCATGACAATGTTCAAATAGCCTATTACTCAGTTCACTGTGCACACAGGGAAGCTTTGGATCAGGGAAGGAATCTTTCCTTATACCTTGAAGTACCACATATTTTTACGTCTCTTCCATATATTCCCGTTATCAGGAAATAATCTGGAAGACACACTGAAAGGAGTCACAGACTTGGCTTCAAATCCCTACAATTCTTCTGTGTAGCATTGGCAGGTTGCTTTTTTACAAAAGGAGAATTATTGTGCCAACCTATAGGCCAAATTGGATAATGTATGCAAAATGCTTGTCACAGTGCCTGACAAGTACGTATCAATAAATATCAGCTGTAATATAATCTTATCCCCACTCTCTGCATCCTTGACACTTCCTCCCACCCCATTCTTCCCTGAGAAAATATAGATGACAAGTAATACAAATTTAACCTGTGACCATCATAGTCTACTTCTATTTGGGTTTGCAAGACCAACTCTTGAAGGGGTCTGTAGTCTTTCTCCTACTCATTCAACTCTAATTTGGATAAGCTGACATTGGAGTATAGTGAAGCTATTCCCTGCTGGTACAATCAACCCAACCCAATCCCCTCCCACAGTTGTAGTTAATTTAATGGGATTATACAACACTTAGGCTTTTTCTATAAAAACAGTTTTAAAAATTAAACCTGGCTAGGCATGGTGACTCACACCTGCAATCCCAGTACTTTGGGAGGCTGAGGCAGGAGGATTGCTTGAGCCCAGGACTTCAAGACCAGCCTGGACAACATAGAGAGATCTCTTCTCTACAAAAAATAAAAATAAGCTAGGCTCAGTGGCTCAGCCTGTAATCCCGTGCCTTGAGGCTGAGGTGAGTGGATTGCCTGAGCCCACAGGTTCGAGACCCACCTGGGGAACTTGGCGAGACCTCATCTCTACAATAAATCAAAAATTAGCCGGGTGTGGTAGTGCATGCCTGTAGTTCCAGCTACTTGGAAGGCTGAGGCGGAAGGATCGCCAGAGTCCAGCAGGTCGAGGCTGCAGTGGCTGGGAGTGGCCACTGCACTCCAGTCTGGGTGACAGAGTGAGACTCCAATACAAAATAATAATAATAATAATAGCAAGCCAGGTGTAGTGGCACGTGCCTGTAGTCCCAACTATTTGGGAGACTGAGGTAGGAGGATTGCCAGAGCCTAGGAAGTTGAGGCGGCAGTGAGCTGGTCATGCCACTGCACTCCAGACAGAGTGAGATCTTGATTCCAAAAAAAAAAAAAAACTGAACCCACAAAACATTATCATTGCAAATCCCTAATTGCTATTGCTATATTATATATTAAAAATAAATAACCTAAAGCAAGTGTTATAGAAATAATAATGGTGCTACCTTCTAAATGTGGGACCTGTTACTGCTACAAGTGACATTGACTGTTACCGACACAGAGTCCCTCATTTTTCTTGTGGCAATCTGATACCGGGGACGTTCATAGAGGAGTTGACCTGAGGCACCTAGGGCATTGGAAGCAGGACAGGACAAAAACAAAAACCAACATCCTGATTCTCAGTTCAGGATGCTTTTCTCCCTACTCTGCCTCATAAAAGAATCTGTTGTCTCATTCATGGTGTTGTGAATGTCAAAAGCCCCTGGAGTTTGCTCTAGTTGTATGTGATCTTTCTTATGCTGCCAGTTAAATTTTCTGATGAAGCCTTTTCAATGCTCCATGAACAAAGATAACTGGACACGTGCAATGTGCCAGACACCGTACTCAACACTTTCCCAAAAGTTTTCTTAGCCGCACAATGATGTTATGACATAGAATTATTATTACCCTGATTTACTGAAGAGGTGAATTCCACAGGGTTTAGTGGAAAAGTTTTGTCTTGTTGTACATCCATGACAGAGTATGCTGATTCTCAAATCTGGATAATTATTTCTGGGATTGGATAATTGAAACCTAATTTTGATCTTCAACAAAGATCTTTTTTTTAAAGTTTTTTTTTAGGTCAGCATGGGCAACATAGTGAGACTCCATCTCTACAAAAAAAAATTAAACAGTCAACTGGGCATGGTGGCACATAACTGGAGTTCTAGATACTCAGGAGACTGAGGTGGGAGGATCACCTGAACCCAGGACCTCCAGGCTGCAGTGAGCTATGATCACATTACTGCACTTCAGCTTGGGCAACAGAGTGAGATCTTGTCTCTAAAAATAAATAAGTAAATTTTTAAAATTTTAAATTATTTTTCCATGATTGAAATTCTCCCATATGAAAAAGTGATCATGTTAGAAACTATTTCCTCTATGGGCTGTTGCAACTTCCCAGCCTGTGAGTGCAGATGAGGTGACAGTAACATTCAATCCTACATTTTCCCACCTTAATCTTTCTCATCCTTGTCACTATAAAAAAATGACCCCCTTCCAAACTTCTCTTCTCCATCCACCAACTTGAACCTCTGCAGATTGCAGATGCCCATACTTCCCTCTCTGTTGCTCTTTAGGTTTTAACTTGGCTGCTGCTAAGACACATTGTGCTTAAGACAGTGGAGTGCCTTTCCAAATCAGTTATTGGCCAGAGTGCAATTCTGCTCACCTCAGTTACCCATCTCAATCAACTGCTCCACCGCCATGGGCTATGCTTCCATTCCCTGTCCCGTCACTCTGACTCAGACTTTACATGGGGAAAACTCTCCCAAACCATGTCTTTCCCTCTGCTCTCACACCACAACAATCATCAACACAGAAAAAGGCTTCTGTGACCACATATGGGAGTTTCTTCCCACCACCGAGCAACAGACACCAACTGGGTGTCCTCCAATTCCATTCCAACACTATCTACCTGAAGATAGTGCCAGATCCCACAGGATGAGGGCTCAGTCCTGCAGGACTGCTCCCCCTACCCCCCAGACACCAGTCTCAAATCTCAGCCTCTGAAACTTCTGACAGACCAGCTTTAAGATGGGGTTCTCACGATCCACTCTTTGATAAATTTGCAGGAGCAGCTCACAGAGTGCAGGGAAGCACATTTACTGGTTTATTCTAAAGGATATCACAAAAGATACAGATGAAGAGACGCAGAGGGTGAGGATGGGGTGGGGCACGGAGTTTCCATGCCTCCCAGGATGGCCACCCTCTAGGAACCACCATGTGTTCAACTATCTGAAAGCTTCTCAAACCCACTTCTCTTGGGTTTTTATGGAACTGCATGACATCAGCACTCCTTTCCCCAGGGTACAGGGCAGGGCCCTCTCTGGTGAGGCTCTTAAGACCCATGGTCAGAAGATTGGAGGCAAGTGAGAGGAAGTCAGGAGAAAATGGGAGAGATTCCGCTTCTGAGGCCTGCACCTGAGGTCTGACACATGCAACATTACAACAAAAGACTGTAACAAGGGCTGTGGGAATTATGTACCAGGAACATGGGCGGAAACCGTTATCTGACACATAACACCAGTTTCCTGGGCTCAGCAAGAAGGGAAGCGAGTCCCTTCCTCTTTGAGATGCTTTCTTAGAGGGTTCCCAGCAGGATTCCTTGGGTCCCAAAGGGTAACACAACTTGGGGTGACAGCCCTTTTAGTTATTTAACAAGCATATTGCTGACTGACTGGGGTCACCCTGGGTTCTTCTGATATGGAATCTCCTCTACCAACCCTCACATCTCCCGTTGAATCCAATGCACCAAATTCTTTCTCCTGCCCAGACAAATCTACCTGTGGAACTTCTCTGTCATCAGCACCCTCCTCCCTCACTAACTCCCTGTTTTCTCTTCTCCATCCAGCTCACCAGACATGTTTCAAATTATTTTCCTTAGACACTCCCAGCTCCCTTTGAAAACACTGGATGCAATTAGCTCCCAAGAGGGAGGGAGAGGAGATGTTTGGCCAGTATACAGTCAGAGACCAGTCATTCTTGCCTTCCTGGGAAGTGCATTCTTATAATGGAATAGAAATATTTGCATTTATTGGGGAAAACACACTTGAGTGTTATCTAGAATTAACATGACTTCTGTGAACTCTGCTAAGGTTCCTCTTTAGAATCCATGTCTGAAGCTGAGCATCTCATGTTCATCAGCTTCCTGAGATGAAGCATGATTTCCAGTCTACTGGGTGTGGTGGCGCCTGCCGGTAGTCCCAGCTACCTGAGAAGCTGAGGTTGAAGGTCACCTGAGCCCAGGAAGTTGAGGCTGCAGTGAGCCGTGATTGTACCACTGCACTCCAGCCTAGGTGACAGAGTTAGACTCTGATCAAAGCAAGCACTCATATTTGAAACTTTTCATGTTTTCAGCAAATTATGAGAAAATGACTTTTCTCCTTACATATGTTATTAGGATTTTTAAATTTAATCTTTTTATTTGAACTCTAGCATGACATTTGATGGGCATTTAGGTTGATTCCACATATTTGCAATTGTGAATTGTGCTGTGACAAACATACAAGTGAAGCTGTCTTTTTTTGTATAACGACCTCTGTTCCTTTGGGTAAATACCTAGTAGTGGGAATAGTAGATCTACTTTTAGTTCTTTGAGAAATCTCCATACCGGGAAGTACCTAATTTTAATTTTGAGTTGTTTGTCACTGCTCACATTTTTTCAAGGTGACAAATTGGAAAGACATTTGCTGAGGGTATTGAAGTAATACCTGAGCCCAGAAGGCTGAAAACGTGAAGACTTTGAATGCAGAAACATCTCACACTAACGTATCATGGTGAACCAAATAAAATGGTAGATCAGAAATAACTAAAGTATTTGAAAATGACTTATTACTATAAAAAGTTTAAGTACTCAGGGAGTTGATTATTTAATCATCAGGATTTTTAATCTCAACTTTATAAAATGGACTAAAGGTAAGATATTTTTAAGTTGATGAAATCATAGATACATTATTTATTTCAGATGACTCACATTCTTATTATAAGTTGAAATATTGTTCTTATACTAGCTAGCACTAAAGTTTCCCCTAGATTTAAAACTTAACTCTATTATTGTTAGGCCATTTAAGGTGAAGACAGAGAAGCCCTGAGGGCATAGCCTAAAGGAGCCAGTGGAACAGAGATAGTTTTAAACTGGAGCACAAAACAAATTTAAGGAATGTAGGGGTGAGATTAGCAATGAGAAAGAAATGGCAAGAAGGAAATGAGGAGACAGGTTAAGAAGGCAGAGGCTGGAACTGGACAAAAAGGTGTGTCCATTAGCTATGGTCACACAACAAATTACTACGAAACTTAGTGGCTTAAAACAACATATATTGGCTGGGCACGGTGGCTCAAGCCTGCAATCCCAGCATTTTGGGAGGCTGAGGCGAGAGGATTGCCTGAGCCCACGGGTTTGAGACTGGCCTAAGAATATGGTGAGACCTCATCTCTACAATAAATCAAAAATTTAGCCAGTCATGGTAGCAGGTGCCTGTAGTTCTGGCTACTTGGAAGGCTGAGGCAAAAGGATCGCCGGAGCCCCAACAGGTTGATGCAGGGTTGGCCGTGAACATGTCACTGCACTCCAGCCTAGGCGACAGAATGAGACTCCAATTAAAAAAAAACAAAACATACATTTATTATTTCACAGTTTTTGTGGATCAGATCTGGGTACTGCTTGGCTGGCTGCCTCTGGCTCAAGGCCTTAGGAGCTTGCAAATGAACTGTTAGCTGGGGCTGAGGTCTTATGTGAAGACTCAACAGGGGAGGGTCTGATTCCTGGCTCACTCCTGGGGTTTGTCAGCAGGATCTGGATCATTGAGGGTTCCTGGACTATACTGTGTGCCTTTCCATCGAGCAACTCAAGACATGGAAGCGAGCTTCCTTCAGGTGGAGAAAGTGAGAGAGCACCTGAGAAAGAAGCCACAGTCATTTTGTAACCTAATCTTACAGGTTACATTCCATCACCTCTGCCTCATTCTGTCTGCTAGACTCAAGTCACAAAACCTAACTCACACTGGATGGGGAGAGCATTTACACAAGGGCATAAATACCAGGAGGTGGGGGTTTTTGGGGACCACTTAGTGGCCACCCATTACAGGTGGCCCATAAGCAATCCCCAGCACCACTGCGGTTGGGAGAATTTTAAGAGCAGGAATGTTGAATACTGAACTTCCAGTTGCTTATAGAGCTGCTTCAGCCTCTTAAGCATCAAAACTGGTTTTTATACAGCCCATCAAGTACTGGAAGGATGGCCCATCCATCAGAGGAGTGATAGGGCAGGGCAGTGGACAGACAGTTGGAACGGAAACTGGACTTTGACATGTGGCTGCACCAATCTTTCATTCCTGTATTCTGAGGCCTTCCAGAGTATTCCATCTTCAGATTCTATCAGTTCTATTAGACCACTTATATTCTGGAACCTAGCATTCAGAAAAATTTGAAATATTATTCACATTTTTATAAAACAGACATCTAAACTTATGCATTTTTAGAAGTTTTTTTAAGACTATATAGGCTGGGAGTGGTGGCTCAAACCTATAATGCCAGCACTTTGAGAGGCCGAGGTGAGGGGATTGCCTGAGCCCACAGGTTTGAGAACAGCCTGGGCAACTTGGTGAGAACTCATCTCTACAGTAAAAAATCAAAAAATTAGCTGGGCGTGGTAGCGCATGCCTGTAGTTCTAACTACTTGGAAGACTGAGACGGAAGGATCGCCTGAGCCCCAGCAGGTCAACGCTGGGGTGGCCATGAGCGTGCCATTGCACTCCAGCCTGGGCAATGGAGTGAGACTCTGACTAAAAGAAAACAAAACAAAACTATAAAAAGTATGTTGTTACTATTATTAACAAATGCGTAATCAGTTCCTAAATAAATATGCTCCAAAAAGTTACTTAATCCTAACAGAAAAGGAAAATCCCAATATATTTATCTATGTCTGAAAACATTATTCATCTATTTAAGCAATAATTTTCATGCTTAATTTTGTATTTTTAAAATGTCCTCTGATTCTTTACATTTTCTCTGACTGTGTTAAAATGTACACTCGATTTTAAATTAGAAACATTTCCCTTATTCCTGCTTTGGTCCATCAGTTGATGACATTTTTTTAATCTTTTCATCCACACTTGGAAAACACAGTCTCCATCAGCGGTCTATCTTGATCTGTATCAGCTGAGTCACAGTCACACTGCGACAGATTCTTGGTAATCTGAAAAATACCGCGATGCTCTTTGATAACTGAAAACTCAGTGAGTTACAATTTCCTGTGCTACCAGGCAAGCTCTGCAGAAAAGTACCGAGGCTGGAGATTGAGCTGGCAGCAGGGTTGCCCAGTCCGGGTTCTGGGGAGGGCTCAGTGGAGAAGGGGCAGGGAACATGGCCCTCCCTGGACCTGCTGTGCTGAGATTTTGTCCTCAATTGTCTGAGCTTCTGTATGATCTGAAATAAATTCAAATAAAAAAAGAAGAAAGGGGTTTTAGACATGAGAACGACGATATGGTAGCATGTCCTAGAACAGCACGTGATAGAGAAAAGCACAAAGAGGCCAAGGAGCCAGCTGCATCTGGAGATGAGACTGACCGTGTTGGGGGGCTATCGCCTTCAGAGGTCGCTGTCTGCGCCCACAGTGGCTTTGGCCGTCTGTAAGGTGCTGTTTGGCCCTTCTGGAGGCCACCTGTGCCCGCTTGAGCAGTCGCCCCTGCTCCAAAGCGCGGTACTTGAGAACTTGAGAAGTGACCAGGCCTCTGTCTCAGACAGCAGTCATGGACCGGTGGGGGGGCCTGCTCGGAGCCCACGGTCCCGGCGGGTAGGCTGCACTGGGAGGCCTGGCAGGGACAGGGGCAGGCCAGGGACACGTGGGCATCGCAGCTCCGGGGCGCATGTTTTCCCACGTATGACATTCAAAATGTGCAACTCCCTGGAAAATGTTCTCGAGAGTTTCACTGTTTTCGGCTTTGTCCTCTTGTCTTTGACAAAGGCGGGCAGCCCTGTGCTCAGAACAGCCTTCGCTTTCCATAGGCAGATCTGTTGGCTCAGGGCCATGGACGTGAGCGGCAGCCACCGAGCCACTGAACGCCTGGGTCAGAAGCTGGGGGGGCGCTTCCCGGGGTTTTTTCCTCCCACATTCAGGATAAGGAAGGATCCTGAGCTGAAAGCTCCTATCAGGTTGCTTATGAAGACATTGTCTAAGAAATCTGTATACAATGATAGCTAGTCCTTCTTTTTTTTTTTTTTTAAAAGAGATGGTGGGGCGGGTCTCATGATGTTGCCCAGGCTGGACTCAAACTTCTGGCCTCAAGGGATTCTCCTGTTTCAGTCTCCCAAGTAGCTAGGATTACAAATGTACCCCACTGTGCCAACTTAATAATTATGTTTTAAAAAAAAACCTAAGATCATTCACCAAATGACAAAGAGTTTTAAAAAATTATGTAAAATCAGAATATGAAACACGGACTTTTTATTGATATAATGTGATTTGAATGACTTATAATATGGATGTGAAATTTTAAAATTGTGTCAGATACTTGTATTTTATTTTTTCGAGTCGGGGTCTCACTCTGTTGCCCAGGCTGGAGTGCAGTGGCACAATCACAGTTTACCAAGCCTGGAACTCTTGGGCTCAAGCAATCTTCCCACCTCAGCCTCTGGTATAGCTGAGATTACAGGCACACCACCACATCTGGTTAAGTTTTTGTATAGATAAGGTCTCACTATGTTGCCCAGGCTGGTAGCGAACTCTTGAGCTCAAGCTCTCAAAGTGCTGAGATTACATGCATGGACCACTGTATCCAACCTAGATACATTTATTTATAAAAAAAATTGCCAATCACTGATTTCCACAGAAAGAAAACAAAAGAATTTTCCATAATTGTAAATTTTCCCCAAATGATAGAGACTTCTGAGAAAAACATCATCAAGAAAGATAAAGCAACATCAATTTGTCACATTTCAATGGACAAATTAGTACAGATGAGCTTATTTTTTTATTTACATAAAAAAGAAGGTGTAGCTGAGCCAATTAAGCTTTTTTTATTTTTCTGTTCTTTCACTATGTACAAAAGTCTAAGAAATTTTTATTGGTTTTTCTAAAGGCAACACAATAGCTTTGAAAACAGTTGAGAAGTTGTAAAAAAGTAGCTTGAAACATACAGATGATATCAAGATTCAGAGAGACTGAATCAAATCAAGTGATTTTTTAAAAAATTGTGTTGGGCCAGGTGCGGGAGCTCAAATCTGTAATCCCAGAACTTTGGGGGGCTGAGATGAGGGGACTAACTGAGCCCACTAATTCAAGAACAGCCTGGGCAACTTGGCAAGACCTCATTTCTACAATAAATCAAAAAATTACCTGGATGTGGTAGCACATGCCTGTATTTCTGACTACTTGGAAGGCTGAGGCAGAAGGATCACCTGAACCTAGCAGGTTGATGCTGGGGTGGCCGTGAGTGTGCCACTGCACTCCAGCCTGGGCTGGAGTGCCATTCCAACTCAAAAAAAAAAAAAATTGATTGGGCCCGGTGCAGTGGTCCATGCCTCTAATCCCAACATTTCAAGTCAAGTATGGTGGTGTGCACCTAGAGTCTCAGCTACTCAGGAAGCTGAGGCAAAAGGATCAGGACGTCAAGGCTGATTGTGCCACTGCATTGCAGCCCGGGCAACAGAATAAGACCCTGAATGAAGTTAATAAAATAATAATAATACGTTATTGATTAAAAAAAAACTGTACATAGTTATGAGGCACATGCGATATTTTGATATGTGCATACAATGTCTAATGAACAAATCAGGGAATTTAAGATATTCATCACCTCAAATATTTATCCTCTTTTTTGTGTTGAGAACATTCCAAATCTAGCTATTTTGGCAGATCAAGTGATTTTAAACACAGTCACTTGTTTGATTCCAACTTAGGATTTTCAGTCAACTTTTCTTAAAGACATTTATTCTTTAGAGTGTTTTGCATTTGTGTGACTCTGGGAATATTGGTCACTTGCTCTCAATTTTTTAATACTAAGTTTGGATCTACTTAAAAATGAATTAAAAATCTCATAAATTTTGTGTCTGTCTGGAAAATAGGGTTCAACTTCCACACATGTCATAAAGAGCCCAAATAAACACAGCTCTGATATGAAAGAGACAAAAAGGGAATTTGGTGTTGGGGACTTCTTGGTAGGAAAGAGCATTAAGGTTTCTTGATAGATGTAAGGCCATCTTGTGATAACACATCAGGCAACTTAGTTGTTGTTGTTGTTGTTGTTATTATTATTATTAGTTTTGAGTCAGAGTCTCACTCTGTCACCCAGGCTGGAATGCAGGGTTACAATCACCACTCACCACAGCCTTGACCTCCTGGGATCAGGTGACCCTTTCACCTCAGTCTCTCCAGTAGCTGGGACTACAGGCTTGTACCACCACACTTGGCTCGGCTAATTTTTCTGATTTTTTTTTAGAGACAAGGTCTCACTATGTTGCCCAGGCTGGTCTCGAACTCCTGAACTCAGGTGATCCTCCTGACTCGGCCTTCCAAAGTGCTGGGATTACAGGCATGAGCCACTGCTCCTGGCCTAGACATTACCTTTTTAAAAAATATACATTGCTAAAATATGCCTCTTGGTGTCCTTTGTACACATAGGAACTAATAAATATTGTGTCTGAATTTCTCTGTCCCTGGGCCGCTTTTTTTTTTTACTCTGCAGGGGAAGCAATGAAAATAAAGCAGATGCTAGCATTAATCAAGCCAGTCTTTATTTTGACAGCATTTGGAATTTCACTTGTCTCACTGGTTGGCACTATCACTGTTCTGTTTTATTTTTTGACTGTGCTTCCTGATAACCTTAGGATTGAGAAGTGAACAGACAGGTGTGACTCCCTAACTCTGGCTCTGTCCTGCTGTACCGAGTGGGAGAGGATGGAGGGAGAGGTGTGGTAGCATTTTTAGTAAATATATCTGAAATTCACGATGGTGTGGGTATCATACTCAAAAAGAAGGAAGGTAGGGAAGGCGGGGCTAGGGTTAGGAGGAAAGATCACTGTATACATTAACTGAAACCCCACAGCTTATATTCAGAGAGACTTAAGATTAAAAACATCATTGTTTAAAACCTTAAGGATGCTTCCAAGAAAGCTCTATTCTTTGCAATGTCTTATGGAAACATGAAGACAGAGTGGCCATATAACAATGTAACAGAGAGTTTTGGTAAATGTGGTTTGAATTATGTTCCGATGAAGGCAAAGGGATGTGTTTTCTGGAAGAGGAATCTGGCACACAGCTTTTTATTGCTTGAAACTGTTTAAGATTTGATATGGGCTTTTGAGGGGAGCCCTGTCCTTCTTGAAAGTCTAATAGCACTAGGTTGTAAACTGCTCAGAAGAAAGGATTACACGCACCACTTCCTCTGTTTTTCCCCTCAGTACACAATGGGAACTAAGACCTATCATGTCTGAATTACTACAGCATCACATTCAAAGCACTTTCATCACCAGTTCAGAGAGAAGATCATCTATAGGATGCTTATTTCCAAAATCTCTTGTTGCTAATTAATGAAATCTTATCTGTCATGAGATGTAACATCTATTTAGAACAACGGACACAGGATTTCTTTTATTCTGTCATTCTCATTCTACCATTCATTTGTTTATTTAGTAGCAAAACGTTTACCTTTTTTTTTTAATTCCCTGGGTAAAAAACACAGCACAGTGAAACTGTCTGCAGTGTCAGAAGAGATGTATTAAGCTTTGGTACTCAACTGGGTGCTGAAATACAGTAAACAGCTGGCATGCTTGTCAGTTTCTCTGTGGCTTATTACTCGCTATCTCACTGTGATATAACATGTACTAAGAGTGCTGTCAGCTCTGCGTGTCCATCCATCTCTCCCTCCCAGGCAACTCCCACATCAGCATCGTCCCATTCTTCCCTGCTCTTCCTCGCCCTGCCCCCACGCCCACCAACTACCTATGCATTCCGGTTCTGGATGCTAAAAAAAAAAATTTTCTCTTGCCATCTTTCTTTTTTTTTTTTTTTTTGAGTTGGAGTCTTACTCTGTTGCCCAGACTGGAGTGCAGTGGCACACTCCTGGCCACCGCAGCCTCAACCTGCTGGGCTCTGGTGATCCTTCCACCTCAGCCTTCCAAGTAGCTGGAACTACAGGCGCGCGCTACCACGCCCGACTCATTTTTTGATTTATTGTAGAGATGAGGTCTCGCCAAGTTGCCCAGGTGGGTCTCGAACCCGCGGGCTCAGGCAATCCATTCACCTCAGCCTCCCAAGGCGCGGGATTACAGGCTGGGCCACCGAGCCCTACTGCCATCTTTCATCTTTAGGATTTCCCCCCAAAGCACAAATGACTCAGATGGAAAGGAATGGGGGATCCAGGCTGAGTGCACAGATCCAAAGAGAAGTCTCACCCTGGTAGCCTGTGTACAATGGTTTGATTTGCACAATGGTTTGATTTCCTTTTTTCTTCAAATGAACTGACGTTAAAATATCAGACTTAGCCGGGCTCAGTGGCTCAGCCTGTAATCCCGCGCCTTTGGGAGGCTGAGGTGAGTGGATTGCCTGAGCCCGCGGGTTCGAGACTCGCCTGGGCAGCGAGACCTCATCTCTACAATAAAAAAAAAATCAGCCGGGCGTGGTAGCGCATGCTTGTAATTCTGTTACTTGGAAGGCTGAGGCAGAAGGATTGCGAGCCCAGCAGGTCGAGGTTACGGTGGCCGGGAGCGGCCACTGCACTCCAGTCTGAGCAACTGAGTGAGACTCCAACTCAAAAAAAAAAAAAAAATATCAGGCTTGTGTACAAATATCAATGTCCACCTTCTCTTGAAAAATGGGGAGATCTTGACCCACATTCCTGCATGGTGACAATCAGCTAGAATTAAGCAGAGCATTCCATTCTCCATGAGTTAAGCAGACTCTGAAAAAAATAAAACAACACAGCTCCGTACACACAAAAAAAGACTTATCTACTCTGGCCAGGCATGGTGGCTCACTCCTGTAATCCCAGCACTTTGGGAGACCAAGATGGGAAGATTGCTTGAGGCTAGGAGTTTGAGATCAGCCTAGACAACAAATTGAGACACCCCCCGCCATCTCGCTTAAAAAAAACATTAACTGGGCATGGTGTTGCACGCCTGTAGTCCCAGCTACTTGGTAGGCTGAGGTGGAAGGATCAACTGAGGCCAGGAGGTAGAGGCCAGGTGAGCCGACATCATGCCGCACTCCAGTCTGGGCGACAGAGTGAAATCTTCTCTTTAAGAAACAAACAAAAAAAAGCCATCTCTCCAGATGTCACAGACTCTGTAACTAGTCAGTTGTGCAGTTAAAGCAGACTGAAATAGGGGACACTTTGGGTTTAGAACTCAGCTCCTCCACTAACTGAAGGCCTAACCTTCTAGAGATGCCCGTCCTCCTTCTCTTCTGTAGATAGGTTAGTGATGCTGCTATCTGACCTCGTGCAGTTGTCATAAGGACCAAATTTTTTAACAATATGATTTCACTGAAAGTACTGAGTTTACACTAATTGCATGGCTATTGGTTTCTCCTGGTCCTTCTTTTGTGTTAACTATTATCTACTTGCTCCCTCTTTTCTAATTCAGGCTTATGTAGATGTACCTATCAAGTTACGAGTGAATAATAACCCCTGTGAGAAAACAGGACCAGCTGAGGGCCAGTTAGGGGCTCTCAGCCATGAGCCCAGCACCTCACATTCTTGGGTCCCCCGAGCCCACCCTTCCTGTCCTAGGTTTCTCCCAGGGATCTTCCATGGTCCCTGAAAGCTCAAAGTGTGTTTTGTTTCCGAGTTCCCTCCTACTGCTCAGTCATTTAAACCATTCCTGGGAGAGAGAGGGACCAACTGCTCCCTTCCTGAGGGCCATTCCAAGCAGACTGAACCCACGAATGGCATCAAAATAGTCCAGCAGAGATATTCTTTCCTTCCGGGTTTCCTGTCTCCCTTTCGCTCTCCCCTTATTTTCCTCCTTCATTGTTTTCTTTCCTTCAGTTAGAAAAATTCACATTTCGACAATTTTTTTTAAAAGTCAGAGTCTCACTCTGTCTGTCACCCAGGCTAGAGTGAAGTGCCACCATCATAGCTCACTGCAACCTCCACTTCTGGATTCAAGTGATCCTTCTGCCTTATCTTCCTAAATAGCTGGGACTACCAGCACACACCACCACACCCACATAATTGTTTTTATTTTTTATTTTTTTTTTGAAATGATTTCTCACTATGTTGCCCAGGCTTGTCTTGAACTACCAGGGCTCAAGCAAGCCTCCCTCCTTGGCCTCCCAAACTGCCGAAATTATAGGCATGAGCCACCACGCTGGCCAACAATTCATATTCTAATCAGATTATTGTTAGTCCAGTTCAAGTCTTTCTTGAAAATTCATACAGTAATGATCTTCCCTCCCCTTCCCATCGCTCCCCCGTCCTACATGGATGCAGGAAATACCCCCAACTCTGGATATTTCTGAGAAGCCAGGGGTCATGTTTACATGTTACGAGCCCCTATTGACTGCCACTGTCCCCTCTCGCTCCTGGCCTTTTCTTCAGCTGCCCCTCTGCTCACACCTCAGCATACTGCTAACAGAAAGCAGGTGTCTCTAACCTTCTCCACTGAGGAGTGGACCCCCACCCAGGAAGGAAATAACTGGAGACCTGAGTGTTAAAAACTTTGTTCCTGAGGCAGTGACCACCCCCTTCCCAGAGCCCCTCCTGCCTGCCTCTGTCCTTCTCCAGCCAAGTTGCTGAATCCTCCAAATCCTTCTTGGCCTCTCTCCCTGGCTCCTCCCTCCCTGCCCTCACCCCTCACCCCTCACAGGGAAACTGCTTCAAACCATAATCATCTCTGCAGCACACGCTCTGCTCCCACTGGAGTCAGCACTTTTAATCATTAAACACAATATTGAGCACCCCAGGCTGAGGCAGCTGTATTTAACTTCTTCGCCTGGTCCAAGGCTCTGCAAGCAAATCTGCATGACTAAAAAGTTTCATCAAAGACCCCCAGTTTCCCCCAAATAAAAGGAGAGTTCACCGGGACACCACCTTTAAAGCCAAGAGAATTGTTGGAGTCTGGTGTCAAAGTGCCTGTATGCTTTTCTATTTCTGGAGAGACTCTCAGGCTTCTCTAGACCTCCTCAGTGCAGGGCACTTCATAAAGAACTGCCTGAACTGGGCGCAGTGGCTCAAGCCTGTAATCCCAGCAATTTGGGAGGCAGAGGCGAGAGGATTGCCTGAGCCTAGGAGTTCAAGACCAGCCTGGACAACTTGGCAAGACCTCGTCTCTACAATAAATCAAAACATTAGCTGGGTGTGGTAGCACGCACCTGTAGTTCCAGCTACTTGGAAGGCTGGGGCGAAAGGATTGTCTGAGCCCAGCAAGTCGATGCTGGGGTGGCCATGAGTGTGCCACTGCACTCCAGTCTGGGCAACAGAGTAAGACTCCAACTCAAAAAAAAAAAAAAAAAAGAACTGGCTGAAAAACCAGCTAAAAGGAAAGCCTATCTGGAGGCTCCACTCTATGGTGTAACCTGGAGAGATGTGATGTTCCATAGTGTTCTAAGGACACCCCTGGCTCTCTCCTTTTCTTCTCCCTTTTGAGAATTTACAAATACCATGGAAAACTGAGCCATAGAAGTAAAACTCAGCATTCAGAAGCTTTAGCATTTGTAGTCTCTGTTGTCACAAGAAACCAAAAAAGCAAAAAAGAAAAACACGAAGGGTTAGGTTGAGCATGATAACAATGGCATTCTGATCAGGTTTTGAATTTCAGGGTGGATACCAGAGAAGTAGGGGTTCTCCTCCCCTGAAGACTGTGCATTTCTTCAAGCAAAGGATACAGAAACTTTTCCTGCAAAGCGTGACTTTCAGCTCACAATGAACATTTATGCCGCTGACACCGAACAATATGCTATTCACACCTGTGTCAGACCTGGAGGAGCTCAAGATGATAACCAAGCTTCCAGCACCTCCCCCTCCACCCCATCCTCATTTCCTTTCTCACTCCCAAAGGGATGTTGTATTTCATTTGAAAGTGCTTAGAGACTACAGCAATATGCACTATATAAATAATAGATGGAATGCAATAGAACTGAATAGTCTTGGGCCCTGACTTTGGCTTACATCCCAAAACAGATTTAGACTTGCAGAGGCGGTTTCTAGGGCAGGCCAGTTCCCCCACTCCTTTCCTTAAAACCTCCTTTTCATTGGCTGATTCGGATTGTGTGTGCTTGTGTAGAGTTAGAGGGAATTTGCAACCCTCCACCTCTGTTCTCATGGGGGTGTGTTCAGTGTGGAAGGTCAGTGAATATGAAGCAGGAAAAGTAAAGGCAGAGGAGGGAGCATGAGCGGGGAAAGCCCAGAGCCTAAGATGGAACCAAAGAAAGCCAAAAGTGAACTTTTGCTTATTTTACGTCAGGGTAATACAGAGACATGAAGAGCATTGAGGTATGGGTGCCATTTCCAAAGGACAAGGGCTCTAGCTCAGAAAGCTACCACACATGCTGGAAGGAGGTGGTGGCATATCAGAAGACATCTTTCCAGTTGGAGAGATCAGATGGGGAAGGCTTCATACTTAGGTCTCAGTTAGGATTTCTTTGTTGTTGTTTTGTTTTGGATTGAGGTCTTACTCTGTCATTCATGCTGGAGTACAGTGGCATGATAACGGCTCACTGCAAGCTTGACTTCCTCGGCTCAGGCCATCTTCCCACCTCAGCCTCCCAAGTAGCTAGGACTACAGGCAGGTGCCACCATGCTCAGCTAATTATTATTATTTTTTTAATTTTTGTAGAGACAAGGTCTCACTATATTGTCCAGGCTGTTCCAGGACTCAAGCAATCCTCCTGACTTGAGTCATCACATCCAGCCTCAGGTAGGATTTTGAAGAGTAAAGAATAAGAATTTGATGGGGAAAATGAAATGAGCAGAGGTATAGAAACAGAAAAGTAACAGGTGGGCATGGGGCCTCCATGGCTGGTGAGGTAGCAGAGGTGTCATTTTTCTCCCTTTATTTGGTGCCCAAATGATTAATTACATCAAAGTCACCTATTCCAAACTTAGTGCAAATTAAAATCACTGGGACATTCAGTATTGTAGCACTCATGCATGGCTGATGGTGGAGAAATTAGAAGAACCACTTGGAAATGTAATTTGCAATTGTAGATCAAGTCCTGAAAATATTCATTTTTGGAAATTTAGATTAAGACACTACTTCAACTAGAGAAAACTGTGTGTCCAAACATGTTTATTGTTTCATTATATAATAACAGAAAATAAAACAGAATAGCATACTCAAAGAAATATGAACTTATTTGAATGAAAAATATCAGCACCATGTGAGAATATGGAAACATTTACGATGTAATAGTATATGAAAAAGGTTGGCTGGGGTCGGTGACTCAGCCTGTAATCCTAGCATTTTGGGAGGTCAAGGTGAGTGGATTGCCTGAGCCCGAGGGTTTGAGACCAACTGGGGCAACTTAGCGATAAATAAAAAATTAGTTGGGCGTGGTAGCGCACGCCTATAGTTCCAGCTACTTGGAAGACTGAGGAGGAAGGATCACAAGAGCCCAACACGTCGACGCTAGGGTGGCCGTGAGTGTGCCATGGCCTTCCAGCCTGGGTGACAGAGTGAGACTCAAACTCAAAAAAAGAAAAAAAGTTGAGTATATGATTATAATATTTAAAATCAGCACACGAATTAGTAACTACAGGATAGTTAAGAGAAAATGGTGTTTGTCAACTCTAGATGGATCAACGACTAAATGTAAAACCTCAAACTATAAGAATCTTAGAAAATGCAGGAGACACCCTTATGGAAATTGGAACTGGCAACCAATTCCTGATCAAAACCCCAAGTACCCATGCCATAAGAGATAAGACAGACAAGTGGGACTTCATCAAACTGACAAACTTCTGCAAAGCCAAAGAAACCATCAAGAGAGCAGGGAGACAGCCCACAGACTGGAAAAAATATTTATCAACTGTATCTGACAAAGGCCTAACATCTAAGATCTACAGGGAACTCAAACATGCAGAAAAGAAAAAAACAAACAGTCCCACTACAAAGTGGGCAAAAGATATGAATAGACACTTCTCAAAAGAAGACATATAAGCAGCCGACAGACACATTATAAGCCTTATTTGTCATCAAAGAAATGCAAATTCAAACTATACTGAGATACCACCTAACTCCAATCAGGATGGCCATCATCAATAACTCAAAAAACAACAGATGCTGGAGAGGATGGGGCAGGGGGTGGTGTGGCAGGGAACACTTCCACACTGTTGGTGGGAGTGTCAACTAGTACAACCTCTGTGGAATACAGTTTGGTGATTCCTAAAAGATCTAAAAATCAAACTTTCATTTGACCCCACAATCCCCCTACTGGGAATATACCCAGAGGAATTCAAATCACTCTATGAAAAAGATACCTGCACATGCATGTTTAATGCAGCATTATTCACAATAGTAAAAACATGGAACCAACCATGCTGCCCATCAAAAGAGGACTAGATAAAAAAATATGGTACATATACACAATGCAATATTACACAGCCATAAAGAAGGACAAAGTTATGAACTTCATAGCAACTTAGATGGACTTAGAGTCTATAATGTTGAGTGATATCACAGAAACAAAAAACTGAGTACCACATGTTCTCATTCATAAGCAGGCCCTGAATAATTATCATAATACTATAAGAAAGAGATGGGCAGTAGTCAGAAGCTGCTGGGGGAGGGAGGTGAGATTGGCAGTAATGGGAAATTGCCAGGGGGTGGGGTGTGGCACACCTCCTCAACAGGGGTACCTACTTAATGAACCCTACATCCTCAAAATAAATTTTTTTAAAGAAAAGAAAATGGTGATTGCATTAGCTTGACCTTTTCCCCTTAAAATTCTTGTTGATATTGTTTTGAACATTTTCTAAAGGTATTATTTTCTAAATATTATGGTTACAGGCAGAAGCAGCTGGCATCAAAGGGGACAGAAAACTCATCATTAAGCACAGTAGCACCAAATCACAATGGATCCTTCTTATGCCTTCTTATGCAAAAGAAGTATCGGGGTTTTTTTTGCTTGTTTGTTGTTTTGCTTTGCCCTTGATCACTGTGTATTTATATTATTATGCCAGAAGTATCTGATGATGAATGAAGTGAAGATCTGAAATTTATTTTTTGTTTTTTGAGTTGTGGTGTCATTCTATCACCCAGGCTGGAGTACGTGGCACATTCATGACCACCACAGCCTCAAGCTCCTGGGCTCAAGCAACTCTTCCACATCAGCCTTCCAAGTAGCTGGAACCACAGGTGTGTGCTACCATGCCCAGCTAATTATTTATTTATGTATTTATTGTAGAGACGAATTCTTGCCCATGTTGCCCAGGCTGGTCTCGAACCCCTGGACTCAGGCAATCCTCTTGCCTCCACCTCCCAAATTGCTGGGATTATAGGCGTGAGCCACCACATCTGTCTTCCCTTTTTTTTTTTTTAATGAATAAGTCATATTTAAAATCAGCACAACATTCACCTTGTATTTTTTCAGTTGTGTACCTCTTCATCTGTCTGAATAGGTTTAAGGGTAGCTCTGCCTAATGGCAAAAATAGATAAGCAAAAAAAAAAAAAGAAAAGAAAAAGAAATAGATAAGCACTCTGAAATCTTTTTTAAAAGGTGTGTGTCTCAGCCGGGCTCGGTGGCTCAGCCTGCAATCCCGTGCTTTTGGGAGGCTGAGGTGAGTGGATTTCCTGAGCCCGCGGGTTCGAGACCCACCTGGGCAACTTGGCGAGATCTCATCTCTACAATAATTCAAAAAATTAGCTGGGCATGGTAGCGTGTGCCTGTAGTTCCAGCTACTTAGAAGGCTGAGGTGGAAGGATCACTGGAGCCCAGCAGGTCGAGGCTGCGGTGGCCAGGAGCAGCCACTGCACTCCAGTCTGGGCGACAGAGTGAGACTCCAACTCAAAAAAAAAAAGATGTGTGACTCGATGACTATCATTCTAGAAAGTCACAGCTAATACAGAAAAATAAATAATATAAATAGCTACAAAGGAAACAATGAAAGCATGGTGAAGGGTGGCTTATTTCTGTTTAAAAGCATAATTATAATATAGAGAACAATGTACCTTTTTATTACAACTGGCACATTTGTGAAAATGCAATAATACAGCAATAACTGAAATAGTAACTTAAATATCATTTTACGAAGCACTTTCATATCCAATATCTTTACAGTTTTATGTAAGTAAAATGCTGGTCTGCAAATGGTGACGAATACCTTTAATTTACCTTCCCATTTTAATTTTAGGATAATCATTATAATGAAAATACAGAAGTTAAAAAAAACTAAGTACAAATGTCATTGTCATAGGTACTTTACAGAATAATATACCTTGAACATAAACCCAATCTGTGAGAGTTTATGTTCTAAAATGGATAGCAGGAATGTAGACATCTGTCATAGGACAGCTCAGTAAACCTATCACGGAGTGAAAAAACAACAACGTGAGTTGAGGAGTGATACTAGGTGGACGTGTACAGGGTGCAAAGAAAATTCAGGGTGACATATCCCTGTGCAGCAGGGCTCTATAGGAGGCTAGGGTTGAAGTCCATCCATTCTTTATCACAGACCCTAGAAAGCAAGTTTTCCTGAGGTTTTTTAATTCTAAAACGTGAATGTGAATCTAGGGATGAAACAATGAGTCAAACATTGTTAATATATCGTGGAGGTTAATAGCATTGACAACGCAGATGAGAGGCTGGGTGCGGTGCTCAAGCCTGTAATCCCAGCACTTTGGGGAGCCAAGGTGAGAGGATTACCTGAGCCCATGGGTTCGAGACCAGCCTGGGCAACATGGCGAGACTTCATCTCTACAATAAATCAAAAAATGAGCCGGGCGTGGTAGCGCGTGCCTGTAATTCCAGCTGCTTGGAAGGCTGAGGCAGGAGGATCGCCTGAACCCAGCACATTGACGCTGGGGTGGCTGTCAGTGTCCCACTGCTCTCCAGCCTAGATGACGAAGTGAGACTCCAATTAAAAAAAAAATGCAGATGAGCTTTGTGAAGCCATTCATGGGGTATTGGGAGGGAAGGAATGTCTGAACAGGGAGGGAGACTGCCACAGGATTATCTGATGAGACAAGGCAGACTGACCCTAAAAGACAGGGCAGGGGGCTGGGGTGCGCTGTCCCTCCCTGTGAGAGGTACATAGAAGCTCAGAGGATGGTGCTTTGTTGCAGGTGCTGACTGATCTTAGAGATACTTCAGGTGAGAGAAAGCAGAGGAGCAGAGCATGAGAGTGGTTTCCAGTCATGCTGTGGCACAGTGCAGCACTCAGGTGAGTCCACAGAAGTCTTATCAGGTGAATAAAGCACGGCACAATCAATCCCGTGCTAGGTGGTCCAAGACCCCCAGCAGGCCTGAGTGTTGAGTGCAGGGCACCAGCCATGGGATGGGCCACGTCAATTTCTAGTAGGAATCTAGTATATTATGAAGTTCCGGAAGGAACCAAGACTGATTTCCAGTTTTACCAGTCACATCAGATAAGAAAATGGACTCAGGAATTGAAACTTTGGTGACGGGTCTAATGACCAGGACAGGACAAAAGGCTACATCAATTCAGAGGCCCGGGGCGGGGGGGCGATGCGGGGACACTGCTTCCCAGCCAGCTCAACATGGAGGGTTAATACCAAGCTCCACATGGGAACCTTTGTACATGCTGAACCTAGAGTGGCCTCTTGGAACCCAGCTGCTATGGCAGACGTAATTCACTATTAGTGGAGCCAGAAACAGAAGCCTAATGTTTAGAACTGGGAACTACATGGGAAAAACTATTATGTTCCCAGACGTTGGAGGGGTTTGTAACAGTGGTGGCTTGAACAAGGAATAGTGGGTGAAGCTAGTATAGACCAGGAGGATGAAGCATGTTCGGGATAGTTGTATGTGGAAGGGGCTTATGTTTTAAGTTGATGCTTAAAAATCTGCAGGATGAGACCACAGTCTCATCCTGGTATTTAATACTATACTAAGCAGACCAAGTGACATAAGCCCTACCTGTGAGATAGCTTAACCATATGCGACTTCTACTCACAGAGGAGTATTAAGTATATGTAACATATCAGAATACTGACAGTGGACAGGCAGTGGAGGGGGAGGAATGAGCCAGAAAACAACAGAGGAGAGCCTGGACCCCTGAAGTCTGGCTTCAACTGTGAGAGCTGGCCCCAGTCCTGTGTTTTTCTCTCCGTCCCCTCATAACCCTGAGGCCCAATGCCCAGAGGCCTCAACCCAACTTCCAGAAAACATAGGCACTTGCTTCACACCAAGACTAGGGACACTGCTGGCCCTTGCTGTCCTGGGACACTGAGTCATGGTGAGTGGGAGAAATATGGTACAGGACCCTCCAATTCCTCTGAACCAAAATAATATTTTGAGAGAGAAAAGAACATATAAAAGACAGAGATGACACAGCAGGAGCACCATGGAAACTGAGGGCATCCCTCTGGGGAAATTGCAAAAATGCCTTGTTTTGTTTTGTTTTGTTTTGGAGGCAGGATCTGGCTCTGTCACCCAGGCTGGAGAGCAGTGATGCAATCATAGCTTATTGCAACCTCAACCTCCAGGGCTCAAGCAATCTTCCCATCTCCGCCTCTTGGGCAACTAGGACTACAGGTGCACACCTCCACACCCTGCTATTTCATTTTTAATTTTTTGTAGAGACAGGGTTCTCATTATGTTGCCCAGGCTGCAAATGTCCTATACTGACGGAGACAGTGGAATGGCAGTATTCAATGATGCAGTCAACACCAGCAGCCAGAGACTGGCAGTGACGAGGGAAACCGGCAGCAGTGGGGACAGCACAGCCCTTGAACGAAGGCCAGGAGTGTATGGAGTGAACCGGACCTCAGTGGAACCTAACTGGCTGCCAAGAAGACACAGGATCGCCGAGGGACCTCACCAGAGGAGAAGGGGAGGATCAGGGAGTCCACTGAGAGCCTCTAAAATCATTTTCATTATTTAAGTAGCTACTTCTTGCCGGTTCCCTGCCAGGCTGCTGTGGTCTAGAAAGCAAAGGCTGCATGGAGGTGAAATGAAGAGAATTGGCTTCAGTTTCCATTGTAATTGCTTTAGTATTTTTTCTTTATTACTAATATGAGGCAATATTTTACACCTGTCATATGCTAGTCATGATGGTAGGACAGGATATTTACACATGCATAAAAGGTATAACTATCCCACTTTTGTAAGTATAGGAATTGACTCTCAGAAGGATTAACTGAATCTTGAACCCAGGTCTGGGGCCTACTTCCAAAACCCAAATTTTCCCCTCATTCCCTTATTCCTTTTCTTTACTGTTTACCACGTAGAGTGTGGTGTCTCAGCTGTTGGTCATCTCTTCTGATTGTTTAGACCAGTCTTGAAAACGGCTTGTGATTCACTGTCTATGCCGTTGATCTATTTGTCCTTAGTTCATTAAGGCTGACTGCACTTGTAATTGGTCTGTCCCTCCAAAAAGCTGATAACAACATATCAAGGCATAATCATTTGGTTTAAATTTAGCTCTATTTATGACTCAGCCCCACAATGATAATTACAGAATAAGATGTTAGGGTAGCTTTGCAATGCAAAGTTTCAATGCTTTCATTTTAAAGACCAATAAAAGAGAAGACACTGAGCAAAAATAGGAGAAGGCTTACACAATGTAATAAAAGCGCCACTGACTCAGTGGGTTATTTAGATTCACTGTCTTCTAAAAATAAACAAACTTGCCTTTAAGAGAGTGGTCTTTTCCTTGGCTTTTTAACTTGAAGTGTTATTCCCTGAGTTTTAGTTATTGTTTGTTTATTCAGGCACTTACATGGATAATATCAAAAGACAGTCATCAGAGCATTAACTTTGATATTTGTAATTTATCACCATGGATTATTAATGAATTATTAATAGATAGCAAGATGAACAATGAATATTTTCGAATCAACACAATTAGTTTGAGCAGTGGTAGAATAGAGTGACAGATGTTCACTGGACCATGGTTTGTAGGGAAACAAAGTGATTTATTAGTAGCTTCATTGTAGTGTTCAGAAGAAATGTCTCCAGTTCTTCCACTTCTTTCATTTTATTATTTATTTTTTGTTGTTGTTGTTAGAGTCTCACTCTGTCACCCAGGCAAGAGTGCAGTAACACAATTATGGCACACCACAGCCTTGACCTCCTGGGCTCAGACAATCCTTCTATCTCCCTCTCATGGGACTAAAGGCAAGTGCTACTACACCCAGCTAATTTGGGGGGAGTTTTTTTTTTTTTTTTTTTTTAGTTGGAGTCTCACTCTGTCGCCCAGACTGGAGTGCAGTGGCCGCTCCCGGCCACCACAGCCTCGACCTGCTGGACTCCGGCGATCCTTCCGCCTCAGCCTTCCGAGTAGCCGGAATTACAGGCATGCGCTACCACGCCCGGCTGATTTTTTGATTTATTGTAGAGATGAGGTCTTGCTGCCCAGGCGGGTCTCGAACCCGCGGGCTCAGGCAATCTGCTCACCTCAGCCTTCCAAAGGCACGGGATTACAGGCTGAGCCACCGAGCCTGGCTTGGGGGGAATTTTTTGTAGAGATGGGGTCTTGCTATCTTGCCTAGGCTAGTCTTGAACTCCTGGGCTCAAGCAATCTTCCCGCTTCGGTCTCCCAAATTGCTAGGATTACAGGCATGAACCACTGCACTAGGCCATTATTTACTTATTTTTTAAAGACTAGTCAAGTCCAGCAGTGAAAGAGTAGAACAAAGAGTTTGACTGTGAGTGACCAGCTGAGAGTTGAGATAACTCTACCTTCTGACCAGCCCCATCTTCCATTTGAATTTGAAAACTAACAAGCTGAGTTAGCTAGAAAAGAATTACTAAGTAAAATTACCTTTCTGATGTAATTTTCTTGGAATTTTTTATTGTTTCTTATTTGAAAAAATTGAGATGAATAGTATTTTCCCTCTCATCTTATTAAAAAATGATCACCGACAGTATTGCTTAAGAAAACAACATTGGGCCAGCTTGGTGGCTCAGCCTGTAAACCCAACACTTTGGGAGGCCAAGGCGAGTGGATTGTCTGAGTCCGCAGATTCAAGACCAACCCGAGCAACTTGGCGAGACCTCATCTCTACAATAAATAAAAAAACTAGCTGGGTGTGGTGGCGCATGCCTGTAGTTCCGGTTACTTGGAAGACTGAGGCAGAAGGATCACTGGAGTCCAGCAGGTCAGTGCTGGGGTGACTGTGAGTGTGCCACTGCACTCCAGCCTGGGCAATGGAGTGAGACTCCAAATCAAAAGAAAAAAAAAAGGTATCATTGGCTTCTTATGTTAACCTTCCCCCAACACAATATTTAAGGTTTCCTCGCCCAGATTCTATTATTTTAATGTCAGAAAATATTAATTGCTGCTAAATTTATGAAAACTACATTATTTGTTAAAAGTTATAAATATTTAAATATAAACCAGGAGCGGTGGCTCACACCTGCAATCCCAGCACTTTGGGAGGCAGAGACGAGAGGATTGCCTAAGCACACGGGTTCAAGACCAGTCTGGGCAACACGGTGAGACCTCATCTGTACGATAAATCAA
This sequence comes from Carlito syrichta, assembly GCF_000164805.1. Lineage (NCBI taxonomy): Eukaryota > Metazoa > Chordata > Mammalia > Primates > Tarsiidae > Carlito > Carlito syrichta. Next base: position 383,389 of record NW_007074615.1, on the reverse strand, counting down.
AAAAATTAGCTGGGTATGGTGGCATGCTACTTGGAAGGCTGAGGAGGAAGGATCACTTGAGTCCAGCAGGTCGAGGTTGCGGTGGCCGTGAGCGTGCCACTACACTCCAGCCTGGGTAACAGAGTGAGACTCTGACTCAAAAATAAATAAATAAACAAACAAATAAAATATACATATATCTAAAAACGCTTTTTTAAAGTGCCCTCATCTAATTCCATTGAAACTCTTCTCTTTCACCTGTGAAGTTGTATAGATTCTTCAAATCAAGTTTCCATATTGAAAAGAATATACATGTGCATTAAAGGAAGCATTGATTGCCTTTCAAATCACATTAGAGTAACACAACATTGGGTTTTCTATGTAGTTCCTTACCTTTTCGTTAATAATGGATGTGGTTGTTGGCAAGCAGACTTTCACATTCCTGGGCAGCATGGTGTGGGGAAGGTGTATTTAGGGAACCTCTTAGAGTGTTTCACATTCTACCTATTCACATAAACACACTCACGTGAACTTTCACTTTCATTCTGGAAGGCCCCTGAACAGAGGTATCTCACTAGTTCCTCTCTGCACAGATTTTCTTGTAGAATTCATAGTTGTTTTGGGCTTCTGACAATGAAAACAGACCTACCAGCCCACCTGTTGTGGAGGAAGAGGTGGGATAAAACTACTCTTTACATTTTAAGTAAATGTCCTGAATGTCTCTAAACAAGTGCATCATTAACTAAGTTTTGTACCATGAGGGAGAGTCCTGTTTCATCAGTCTTTCGTATTAAGCAAAATTGAGATTTTTGAAGTATTTATTCATTTAGTCAACTTTTTAAAGACAATTTTTCTCTATAGAATATAAGCTTCATAAGGATTGACAGTATTTGCATTTTGGGCATTAAAAGTGCTCCGGTGCTATATTGCTTTCCTTTTTCTTTTGGCATGGTTGGAAGTGAAATTACATGTTAATATGTGTTTAGACATAATTTAAAGTATGTAATTACAGAGGATTTGTATCCTTTCTTTTAGAATCTTAGGGAACATGTAAGGATTTGTTACATACTTATATTCTGTAAAGGCGAGGTTTGGGCTTCTGACAAGCCTGCCCCACCCCCTTACAGTGGTGGTTTTGCAGGGTTTATATCTTTTTTCTTTTTTAAAAAACTTTTTATAAACTGAAGTCTCACTCTGCTACCCAGGCTGGAATGCAGAAACACAGTCACAGCTCACGGAAGCCTCAAACTCCTGGGCTTAAGTGATACTCTTGCCTCAACCTCCCGAGTAGGTAGGACTACAGGTGCACATCACCATGCCCAGCTAATTTTTAAATATGTTTTATGGAGACAAAACTGTAGGCTGGTTTTGAACTCCTGAGATCAAGCAATCCTTCTGCTTCAGCCTCCCAAAGTGCTGGAATTACAATGTGAGCTGCTGCCGAATTTGTATTTTTTTTTTGAGCTGGAGTCTCATTCTGTCACCCAGGCTACAGTGCTGGGCGCAGGTGATCCTTTTGCCTCAGCCTTCCAAGTAGCCGGAACTACAGGCGTGTGCCATCAAGCCCGGCTAATTTTTTGATGTATTGTAGAGATGAAGTCTCACTAAATTGACCAGGCTGGTCTTGAACCCCTGGACTCAGGCAATCCTCTCATCTCGGCCTCCCAAAGTGCTAGGATTACAGGCTTGAGGCACTGCACCCAGCCTGGATTTGTATTCTTATACTCATTATAGTTCAATAGGTTCTAGACCGGGCACAGTGGCCGAGAACCTATTGAATATAGATTCTAAAAAGGAAGTCTAAGAATTTAAGAAATAAAGCTGTTGACTGATTAAAACACTGTGAAATATAGAAAACTCACTTGGAATATTGGTTTGTGTTGTCTTCTATGAGTTCCACATACAGTGAAAAATCATACCAGAAAAAATTCCTTAAATCCCTGAATTTGAAAACGAAGTTGACCTAAAGAATTTATTGGAGAAATGAGTTGTTGCTTTCTTTAGTGGGAAAAAATTCTGCAGCTGAATAAACAAGATGCAAACAAGGCTTTCATACTGGTTGTACACGACTTATATAGCCAGAATGACACTGACCTGTGTCATTCATATGACTGTTGCTCTCCTACCCCACTGCCCCCCGCCCAAGCCTCCCCTACCCCCACCCCTCAACCACTGCGTTGCTACTTTCAGGCTGCAGCATGCCTCCCAGCCCCCACAGCCAGAAACAACATCCGGCCTGCTTTTTCCAAACCTGAACATCTTGTCTATCCTCACACTATATATTTTTGGCCAGTTTTTCTCTTCTTACGTCCATCTAATGAGTATGCTCTGACCAATTACTTAGAATACTCTCATAAGCTTCCAGGACCGTTGTGTGGGCATGGCCAAAATGGACCAGATAATTAAACAATCAAAAACGATTAAATAGTTTTTCAAGAGAGACAGGTAATAAGCACTTCAGGTTTTTATTACCGCGTGTCTGGGGTAACTTCTTCCCTGAAAGCCCTAGGAGGTATGCAGATCAGCCCAGACAAGTGACTGTGAATCTTTTATAACATCTTTATGTGTTTTGTCCCTCTTCTCAGAATAAGATAGTTGCCATGGAAACAGTCACAATGGCTAAATTCAGCTAGAAACATTGGCTGTTACATATGCCACATGTTAAATATGGTTCTTTCATTCCTTCAAAGTAGGAGAGAGGTAATTTGAAGAGAGAGTAACATTCTTAACCACAAGGGTCATATATTGAGATGTTGCTATATGTCAGACACATTACCCCCATTTTATAGAAAAGAAAACTGAGTTTAGGAGAAGTTAAATAATTTTTCTAAGGGTCACATGGCTAGGATTCAAACTGAAGCAAGTCTAATATCAGAGTCCTCTTGGCTACATGGCTTTGATCATTAGTGATCATATATATATCCTTACTCATTGTCCACTTCTTTTTTGATTTTCCTAAATAGCTTCTACTTTTATGATTCCACATGAATGGTCTAATTCAAAATTCAAAAATTATTTTAGCAACTTTTTAAATTTTTCAGTCCTCCAAGATTCCATTTACATTTTACACAACTTTTAGCCCTTAGAAATACAACACAGGACTTGAGAAATCTGACAAATATGACTTGAGAAGCATTTTGCCACAAAACACTATAAATGCTAGAAAAATAACGAATGCGTAGCTGATTGGTAAGTGATAACTGCAAGAGATAAAAATGAAGAGTAGTGAGTCTAGGTGTCCTGGGTACTGCAATCCTGTAGAAAGTGTGATAATGAGGCAGGGTGTGGATTTAAATGGCCTCAGGTTATGAGGTCACTGGTCCTGAAAGCCAAAACCAATACCTCAGCATGAACTGAGAACCTTTAAAAAGCTATATCCTTAGTGAACATGTGGGATATAAATATATCTCCCCCTATTTATCCTCCCATATATATAGAAGTTTGTCAGTTTGGACTCTGAGTAGAGGAAAACAGTCTCCCCTGAAAATCTGTAACCTTATGCCAGCTCTTACCCTTTTTTAGGATTTGAATTCACACCAGGGGTGGGCAAACATTTAAAAAAAAATTTTTTTTATAAAGATGTGGGGAAAATTTCAGGGTTAGGTATATCTATATTGATCATGTAGATACCCTTGTTGATGAGGTACACCCCTCCCTCCCCTAGCAGTTTCCCTCAACTGCCAATCCCACTTCCCACCCCCAAAGCTTCCCACTACTGCCAATCACTGTCTTATAGCATTGTAATTGTTCAAGGTCAGCTTATGAGTGAGAACATATGGAACTCAGTTCCTTGTTTCTGTGACAAATCACTGGGTATGATCAAGTCCAAATCCATCCAAGTTGCTGCAAAATCCATATATTTGTCCTTCTTTATAGCCACATAATATTCCATTGTGTATATGTACCATGCAAACATTTTCTATAAGAAGGACCAGGTAGCAAATATTATCAGCATTGTGCATACAGTCTCCATTGCAAATACCCAACTCTGCCATTGTAGAGTGAAAGGTGTGGCAGGCAATACATGTGTAAACAAATGGGTGTGTCTGTGTTTCGATAGAAATTTATTTATAAAAACAGGTGGTGGTTTGTGAACTTACACTATTTGCATGGGACAGGAAGACATCAGTCGAAAAAATTTATCCCAATAAAAACTGGTCCTTGTTGAAGATTAACACATATTTCTGAATATAAAGCACACAAGAAAACAGTTCAACATGCCTGAATGCCATCAGACACAGCTGGGAGGATTAGATTTCCCAAGACTTTCATATAATAGAACTCCTAGATAGGAACTATGAAATAAATAGAAATTTGATTAAAAGTGTAAAAGAAAGAGCAAAGTATGAGAAAAGAAATGAGAGTCTATTTTTTAAAAAAACCCAACATATAGGTTTGAAAGAAATAATCAAATAGAATTTTTATAAACGAAAAACAAAAGTCATTAAAATTAAATATGAATACAAGTTAGAGAGCAAAAGTGAGACTTGATAAACTGAAAGTCAGGTCTGAGCAAATGACCTACAACAACATCACCTGGAGAAAGGAAGACATGGAAAACATCAAAGAAAAACTGCAGAGAAGAAACTAAGAAGATTTAACTTAAGACTACCCTTATAAAGTTTTACATCTCTTTCTAAAAACCAAGAGAATTAGATAAATGCAATATTTAAAGAGATAATATCTGAAAATTTTTCAGAATTATTAAAAGACATAATACTCAGATTCATGGTTCATGGTAAATCCTAAGCAGGGTAAATAAAAGTACACTTTAGACCAGGCACAATGGCTCATGCCTGTAATTCCACTGCTTTAGGAGACTGAGGCAGAAGGATTACCCTAGGCCAGGGGTTCAAGACCAGCCTGGGCAACAAAGAAAAACCCCCTTCTCTACAAAAAAAGTGTTTTAATTAGCTAAGTATGATGGCATGCACCTATAATCATAGCTACTCAGCAGACTGAGAAGGGAGGATCATTTGAGTCCAAGAGTCTGAAGCTACAATGACCTATGATTACACCACAGCACTCCAGCCTGGGTGGCAGTGTAAGACTTTGACCCTAAAAAATTTTAAAAATTAAGATTAAAAATACATATTAGTGAGATTTCAGAACAAAAACAGAATAGTTTAAAAGTAATGAGTGAAAAAAAAGACATATTAACTACAAAGGAATGATAATTGGAATGACATCAGACTTCTGAACAGTAACAATGAAGCCAAAAGACAATTGGGATTTTCATTTCAAAATACTAAAAAATATCTGGATCAGAATTCTATATCCAGATAGACAATCATTTCAGGGTGAGAAAAAAACTTGTTTCAGACCACCACTTCATATCATGATCATCTCATCCTTCTTAAAGCTTTCTCTTCTTCTTTCCCTCTACCTCCCAGCTTATCCATTTTCTCCTCATTATGATAACTCTGCCCTTTCCCTCCTAATGGTGGACATTCCAAGAAAAGTTATTCTTGGCTCTCTGCTCTTCATCATTGACCTTTAATGTTTAAATTCTTTGTGACATACACGTCTATGTTTCTTTTGCCTTATCTTACTGAAAACCCAGTACTGGTCCATAAGACAACAAGAAACGTCCAGTTGATGGTGTGGCTAAAAGTGTTTAAAGTGACACATCAATCCCCCCCATCTCCCCATCTCCCCATGTCTCCACCACTGACTAGATTATGTACCTTTTCCACTGCCCCTTTATCTATCAACACCATTGTCAGTTTCCAATCACATCAGAACTTTGGAACTGTTGCCCCTCTTTCCTGCATCCATATCCATATCTTGCCCTCCATTCCCACATCCAATGTCCTGACAGCTTATTATATTTCTTAAAAACATCAATTTATTTTTATTGTAACATGACTTAATTCAGGTATTTTGTCAGGTACTTTCTCCTGAAGTAAACGGCCTCCTCATTAGTCTCCCCAATTCCAATCTCCTTTGCTGCTTCTTTTTTTTTTTTGAGTTCGGGTCTCACTTTGTAATCCAGGCTGGAGTACAATGACACCATCATGGCTCATCACAGCCTTGACCCCTAGGCTCAGTCAGTCCTTCTGCCTCAGCCTCCCAAGTAGCTCAACTAGAGGCATGCACCACCAGGCTAATTTTTTTGTTTCTTTGCAGGGACAAGGTCTCACATGTTGCCTAGGCTACTCTTGAATCCTGGGTTCTAGCACTCCTCCTCCCTTGACCTTCCAAAGTGCTTCCTTCCAAAATCCTTCCAAAGGATTATAGGTGTGAGCCACCATGCCCAGCTATTTATTTTTTAAATTTTTGCTCCCTTTCTTCTTACCTGCTCTGAAGATTCTCGTAAGGTTAGTCACACAACACTTTCTTCTTGGTAGTCACCACCCTTAGCTTTCCACTGTTTATGAGAAAAGTCTAACTTTCCCTCATTGGCTTTGAAATAACCCCATATTTCTGAGCATGTAGTTTAAATTCATTTGATCAACTCACAGTTCCTCAGCATTCCCCTTACCTACTTCCCACATCTCATTTTGGGTCATTCTGCTTTTCTCTCTCACCATACTTTTCTTTCATAACATATCTCTCCTTACCTCAGAACCTTGTCCTGCATTATGACAAAACTGAGAGATGTTACTTGATAACTATATAGGCCCTTCTAAGTAACAGAGACTTTATAGGACTTGTGTGTGGCATGTAAGGGGTGTGTGTGTGTGTGTGTGTGTGTGTGTGTGTGTGTGTATGTCACACGCGCGCGGCCACACACATGCGCCATACATTTTAACAGAAGTACAAAATTAGAACTTGAAGAATGGTTCTAACAGGGAGAACTTCAAAAAAACTAGCACACTAAGAGAAGGGAGGCCAGACGCATCGGCTCTCTCCTGTAATTCCAGCACTTTGGGTGACCGAGGTGAAAGCATTGCTTGAGCCCAGGAGTTCGAGATCAGCCTGGGCAACATAGCAAGACCTTGTCTCTACAAAAAAACTAGCCTGGCATGGTGGTGCATACCAAGTACTCAGGAGGCCAAGGTGGAAGGATCACCTGAGCTGGGAGGTCAAGGCTGTGGTGAGCCATGATCATGCCACTGCACTCCAGTCTGAGCAACTGAGACCCTGACTCAAAAAAAAGAAAGAAAGAAAGAAAGAAAGAAAGAAAGAAAGAAAGAAAGAAAGAAAGAAAGAAAGAAGGAAGGAAGGAAGGAAGGAAGGAAGGAAGGAAGGAAGGAAGGAAGGAAGAAAGAAAGAAACGAAAAGAAACAGAAAAGAGAAGAAAAATTAGAGGAGAGATCATCAGGAGGAGCCCTCATAACTCTTCAAATCTCATCACTAGAGGCTGTTTCTCTGACTATTTATTCCCTCCTTGTCCTGGGTTTTATGTCTCAGTTTTAGAACTTGATTACATTTCCTTAATGATTAAAAAATTCCAAAATCCTCTTCAATTTTGTATTTTCTTCCCCTTCTCTGTATGCAATTCTGGATAGATAGAAGGAATTTACTATATGCTGGTTGAATGGCTAGGCAACACTTTTTAGTATTGTAGCACAACTTAGTGAGCCTTCCACCTGAAATGAGGTACATACTTCCAGGAGCTACATCCTGAGATAACAGTTAATGATGCAGCATCTCTGAGTGAGCCTAGTATCTCCTAGATCACCTCCCACAGTAGCCCCTCCTAAAAGGTATTTCCTTCCAATAAAATATAAAATCCTAGTTTTGGCCCCTTACACTTTATCTTGAAATGCTCCTGAAATTAAGTCATGCAAAGGTTGTTAGGAAATGTTGGTTCATGGTTTTTTTTGTTCTAGTTGTTTTTCCAGAAGTCTGAAAGCTGAGAAGATAGGATTTATTGAGAAGACAGAAAAGCTCTCACAGTGGGAGGGGACATGAGGGGATTGCCTTTTTTTTTTTTTTTTTTTTTTTTTGAGTTGGAGTCTCACTCTGTCGCCCAGACTGGAGTGCAGTGGCCGCTTCTGGCCACCGCTGTCTCGACCTGCTGGGCTCCGGCGATCCTTCCGCCTCAGCCTTCCAAGTAGCCGGAATTACAGGCATGCGCTACCACGCCCGGCTGATTTTTTGATTTATTGAAGAAATGAGGTCTCGCTGCCCAGGGGGGTCTCGAACCCGCGGGCTCAGGCAATCCACTCACCTCAGCCTCCCAAAGGCGCGGGATTACAGGCTGAGCCACCGAGACCGGCTCCTTTTCCTTTTTCTTTTCTTTTCTTTTTTTTTTTTAAGGCATGGTCTCACAATGTCGCCCAGGCTGGAGTACAGTGGCATGATTCCTGTTCACTGCAACCTCCACCTCCTGGGCTCAGGCAATTCTTCCACCTCAGCTTCATGAACAGCTGGGATTGCAGGCAGCTGGGATAGCCACTATGCTGGCTAACTTTTTTATTTTGTTTTGTAGAGACGAGGTCTTCCTATGTTGCCTATTCTGGTCTCCAACTCCTGACCTCAAGCAATCCTCCTGCTTCAGCCTCTCAAAGTTCTAGGATTATAGGCTTGAGCCATCATGACTGGCCTGTGTGTATATTTTAACTTACATTCTATCAAATATGAATATACCTTGATGCAATACCAGCATTTTTCTGATATCCTTTAGAAGATCCTTTTTATCAGTGTAAACATAATATGTATATTTTTTCCTAAGTTGTTTTTAATTCCTCACAATGCAGACACTTGAGATGCTTAATACAAGTGGAACATTCTTGGCTAACCATTTAAATATTGTCTCCATTTTGTTAGACTCTGACATTAACAAGAATGTCTTCCACCTGTCTTTTGAAGTCTACTGGAAGACTTTGGGGTCCTAATAGCAGAGACTGTGTATTTAGTGCCACAGAGAACTACACATGTACTGTTTTAAGCTCCTTATTGTAAAAGAAGGCAATGACTGGTAACCTCTCACAAAGTACCAGCAAAGAGGTGGTACACTTTTTTTTTTTTTTGCTAGCAATTAATCATGACAGAAGGACTCCAATGGGGAAAAGAACAGCTGGTTCTTGTTACACCCTGCCCCTAACTTGAATTACCATTCTCTACCATAAATAATGTGCCAAAACTGCACAAGAGAAAGTTACAAGATAAAAATCTACACTATTTTGTGGTACTAAATTGTTTAAATCCACAGTGCAATGAACACATTTATAATACAGTGAATATGGTGGAATCAGAAAGACTTTTGCCATAATAAGCATCAACAGTCATTAAGCAAAAACAGTGCAAGTGATAGAGCGTAAAGATGTTTTAAGATATTTTTTAAGGTGCTGTCTGTCGTGTTGTCTAATATAATCTTGGCAATTCCACTGTAAGTTTTTGTTGTTTAGTAGTTCCCCAAGCCTTGACCTATAAGGAGTAAACTTTTCTGAGTGGTGATTATGTTTTAATGCCAGAAGACACAGAGACATTTTCAAATATAAAGACATACTTATGGTTTAGAAGAATCTTAAATTGTTATTGTTTAATTTATTGTTTTAATTTTTAAACTTTATTTCATTATTAATTTTTTGAAACAAGGTCTCACTCTGTCATCCAGGTTAGAGTGGTGTGGCATGATCATGGTTCACTGTAGCCTCCACCTCCTGGGCTCAAGCAATCCTTCCACCTCAGCCTCTTGAGTAACTGGGACTACAAGCAAGCACCAGCTAATTTTTTTTTTTTAATTTTTTGTAGAGAGGAAGTTTCACTGTGTTATCTAAGCTGGTCTTGAACTCCTAGGCTGAAGTGATTATCCTGCCTCGGCCTCCCAAAATATTGGTATTACAGGTGTGAGCCACTGGTCTCGGCCCTTAAATTATTAATATTAATTAAGTGGTAGATATGGAGGCTATTTTGCTAACTTGGTAGATATTTCTTGCTCTTCTTCATCCATAAGTCTTATCAGGTTGTCCTCAGTACGGCATTATGTGATATAATACCGTATTAGGAACGGGGACTGTAAAATGGAGACGTACTTTTTATCACTTAAATGTGAACACAGCCATGTACTAGGGATTTCCTCTGAAAAATAAGAGTGCATGTGGTATTACTCGGTTTTATGAATGCTTGAGAAGGGAACGTTTTCAAGTGGGATTCATCTTCTGGGAGCTCTTGTAGCATGCTGGAACCGTCCATTCTGGACATATGCCAGGCATCGGTAGTCAGCAGCGAGAAAGAACACTATAGGCAACACGGCTTTCAGAAGGAACAATCAAAACAGATTCTATTTGTTGCCCTGTGGTTTGACTGCAAGATATATTTTTGTGTCTGGATGATCAAAGCACAGTCTGATAGGTTAAGAATGCAATAATTGGTATAATTAGCCAATGGTTTTACAGAAAAAAAGTGATTAGTGACTGCTAACTGCATTGCATGCTAATGTTCTTTTGTGGGGGGAAAAAGGTTTTGTGGTTTAACATTTTAAAAATGTAGCTCAGCGTTGTTTCTGGCTGTCGTTGTTGTATACAGGATATTGCATTTGGGTTATATCATCAGAGAATCCTGTGAGGTAGAACCTATGTTGGTCTAATCTTGACAATTCTACTCTAAGCTTCTTGTACAAGTTACCCGGAGTGAGCTTTTTCTTGAGGATAAAGGGCAGGAGAAGCAGGAGGAGCCTAGGACTTACAGATTCTGTTATTTGCCCACAAGAATAAAGATTCAACACTTGCCAACTCTCATGACAGAAAAGCAGCACAGCGGCTGGGAGGAGTGGCTCATGCCTATAATCCCAGCACTTTGGGAGGCTGAGGTGGGAGGATTGCTTGACGCCAGGAGTTTGAGACCAGCCTGGGTAACAGAGTGAAACCTTGTCTCTTCAAATAATCATTTAACCAGGTGTGGTGATGTACTGCTGAGGCAGGAAGATTACCTGAGCCCAGGAGGAGGAGGGTGTGGTGAGCTGTGATTGTGCTACAGAGTGAGACTCAGACTCAAAGGAAAATCCAGCCTGGGCAACAGAGTGAGACTCGAACTCAAAGGAGAAAAAAAAAAAAGCACAGCTATTTCTTTAAAACTAAACCAAACACAGGGCAGCAATGAATGACAAATTCATTGTGAAAGAGAGTGAAACAAGCATCTGGCCTTGGGCACTTCCCAAAGCCCTGAAAACTCACTTAGGATCATCCCTAGGACATGAGTCACCGCCTATTTCCTCTTAGCATTTACTACTGTAGAATTCTTTTTCCTTTTGTCACCATGAGGGAAGGAATTCTTTTTCTCTATTGGCTCAGTAGAAGAGACTGGAGGACTCCACTCCTTCCTCCACTGAGTTGTGGTGAATGGTGATGTCAGAGATCAGGGAAGTATTCCAGCAGCCTGGACTGCAAGCTGGCATGTCACTGTTGCCCTACAAAAACAAGAGGGAGCTGGAGTTCTTTGATTCAGCTGCACAGAGTTAGTGAGGCCTACTGGGAGCCTAACCCCCCTTTTTAACATTGTTTCCTTAGGAATATTTTCTTTTCAGTTCCAAATGGATTTACAAATACCGGTTTGTCAGTTGAGGACAACTTGGATGTGGACATCTCCCTTTTCAATATTTCTCCACTATTCCCTGACCCTTCCCTTGTGGCTATTTCTTGACCTTTCTGTTATAGTGTTCTTCTTATTTTATTTTTATTTTTTTGTTTTTATTTTATTTTATTTTTTTGAGCTGGAGTCTCACTCTGTCACCCAGACTGGAGTGCAGTGGCCGCTCCCGGCTGCCGCAGCCTCTACCTGCTGGCTCTGGTGATCCTTCCACCTCAGTCTTCCGAGTAGCTGGAGGTTGGAGTATCACTCTGTTGCTCGGGCTGGAGTGTAGTGGTGCACTCATGGCTACCACAGCCTCAATCTACTGGGCTCAGGTGATCCTTCTGCCTCAATCTTCCAAGTAACTGGAACTACAGGTGCCCAACTAGTTTTTTGGTTTATTGTAGAGAGGAGGTCTTGCCATGTTGCCCAGGCTGATCTTGAACCCATGGGTTCAGGCAATCCTCTAGTCTCCACTTCCCAAAGTGCTGAGATTACAGGTGTGAGCCACCATGTCTGGCTTGTTATAGTGTGCTAATGAAGTTCCTTGTTAATCTTATATATGCTTTTTTCAGTGTCCTCAATTCTTCAGAGAAATTACTTCACCAGAAATAACATAAATGCTCCAAAGCTAAACTTAGAATTTTAGTGAAAAGATGCACTTTGTTGTGATGTGATAAGTTGTGTTGGCTTACTATTTCCAAATGAGGAAGGTAAGCCATTATAAATACTTATGGATCATTTCCTATCTTGTCAAAGGCTTTGTTAGTTAGCCTCACCATGGCACTGCCAAGTATTGTTAATACACATGCAAATTACACACGAAATGGAGTATACCGCCATTTGTCTTTTGCGCTACTGCTTTTGTCCTTTTTTCTGAATCTACACAATGTCATATCTACAGAAGTAAGCTATTTTGTTTAGGAAAAATAAATTTTCTTTTATGATTCTAGCTAATATTCATGCAGGCTCTCTTCAGCCAAAAATAAATCAGTAAAATTTCACAATGGGTAGTAAAAGCAAAACACCACTATTAATCATTCATTCCTAACCATACTTTGTGCTTTAAAAATGAGAAGAAACAACCTGGGTAAGGTACCCTAGTGCCTCTAATCCCAGCTACTTGGGGAGGCTGAGGCAAGAGGATCGCTTGAGCCCAGGAGGTTGAGGCTGCAGATCACTCCACTGCACTCCAGCCTGGACAACAGAGTGAGAGCCTATCTCTTTAAAGACAATTATTTTTTTGGCTGGGCTTGGTGGCTCATACTGTAATCCCAGCATTTTGGAAGGCTGAGGTGAGTGGATTGCCTGAACCCATGGGTTCGAGACCAGTCCAGGCAACTTGGCAAGACCTTGTCTCTACAATAAGTCAAAAATTAGTCTGGCACAGTAGCGCGCCTATAGTTGCAGCTACTTGGAAGGCTGAGGTAGAAGGATCGCTGGAGCCAGCAAGTCGACACTGGGGTGGCCATGTGTGTGCTGCACTCCAACCTGGGTGATGGAGTGAGACTCCAACTTAAAAAAAAAAAAAATTATTTTTTTAGGGAGACAAAATGAAAGCTCTTCTCTCTTTGCTCACCCCACTGCTGTTCCCTCCTCTCCCAATTCAGTCATTTTCCCCTTTAGGAAATAATCTGAACTAGGAATACATTCAGACAAACTGACTTTCAGGGAAAACTTTCTGAAGATGTTTGATAAGAAGTCCCATTGATTTTGATCCATGTATGTATCAGGACTTCTTTAAAAATTATTCAAAAAAAAGGTTAATTTTGCAGAGACAAGTTTGCTGTGTTTGTTACCTAGTCTGAACTCGAACCCCTGGCCTCAAGTAATCCTCTCGCCTTGGCTGGGGTGACAAGTGTGACCCACCATGCCTAGCCCTGGGGTGGGACTTTTCAAGTGCATTTCTTGCCAGCATCATTAAATTCTCCAAAACAATTAGGATTCAAATGTTACAAACATAGCTGGGCTCGGTGGCTCAGCCTGTAATCCCAGCACTTTGGGAAGCTGAGGTGAGTGGATTGCCTGAGCCTGCGAGTTTGAGACCCACCCGGGCAACTTGGCGAAACCTCGTCTCTACAATAAATAAAAAACTAGCCGGGCGTGGTAGCACGCGCCTGTAGTTCCAGCTACTTGGAAGGCTGAGGCGGAAAGGACCGCTGGAGCCCAGCAGGTCGAGGCTACGGTGGCCGAGCATGCTACTGCCCTCCAGTCTGGGCAACAGAGTGAGATTCCAACTCAAAAAACAAAACAACAACAACAACAACAAAACAAATGTTACAAATATGTCAGTTTGTAGTTTTTAACCAGTACTTTAATATTCTTTTTTTTTTTTAGCTGCATGTGACAGAAACTTTAACTAGTTTGAACAAAAGCAGAATACACCTTATATACCATGTTTGCTCACATAATGGTGAAGTAAGTTGTAGAAGAGAGTGTTGGGAACCAGGGACGCTAGTGTGGAACAAGCCATGACTTCAGGATCCTCTCGGTGGCACCATCCTTGACTCATTCCTGATTGCCTTCTGAGCTCCATTCTACAGAAAGCTCCATTTGACAGGGAGTCTGGCTGCAGAAGCACAAGGTTACTCTGATCGGTACTTTTTCCTTAATTTTCTTTTTTTTAAGTGTTTTTGAGTCAGAGTCCCACTCTGTTGCCCAGGCTGGAGTGCAGTGGCACCATCATGGCTCACTGTAACCTCAACCTCCTGTGCTCAGACCATCCCTCGGCCTCAGCCACCTAAGTAGCTGGGACTATAGGTGCATACCCCCACTCTCAGCTACTTTTTTTTTGTAGCGATAGGAGATCTCACTATATTGCCCAGGCTGGCCTTGAACTTTGCCTCAAGCAATCCTTTCACCTCGGCCTCCCAAAGTACTATAATTACTAGTACTTAGTGGCATGAGCCACTGTGCTAGACTTACGTCGATCAGTTCTTGAAGATTCAAGAGGATACCCTCTTTACCTGTAACTTGGGAAGTTCTGAGTGAAGAATTCCTTGGAGTCTGACTTAGGCTGCAGCTTCCCCTCAGGAACTAATCATTACGTGGGGAAGTCTGAAGCCACCTGACCCTCATGGTCCTGGGGGCAGTTGCTGTGGGGTAGTGTGCAGTGGAGCACAGGTTTCACCATCCCAACAGAGGGAGGCTGACCAGACAAGAAGGATATTAACCCTGGGAGACAGAGGAAAAGATGAACTATACCGTTCATTACATCATTTCTGCTAAAACTTTGTATCTGTCAGAGACCTCATAATGAGTTAACTTAACACACTCCTCTTGGGTAATCTGAAGAGCCCTTAATAAGGAGACTACTTACAAGGATGTGAGGAGGATGTGAGGAATCCACAATGATGCAATTCCCTAGGGCTAGTGAAAGCAAGGGCTGTAACAACCCTAAGCCTGGCGGAAGACACAGCCCATTCCCTCTCATGGGGACCACCTTAGACAGGGATATGGGGAATACATTCTCCAGACTCTTCTGATTACCTGGTCGCTGAACCCATCTAGAAGCCAGCAGACAGGGAAGTCCATGGATGTGGTCCCTCCAGGTCAGCCCACCAGGGTAGAGACCAGAGTGGAAAAGAGTGACGACCGAGAGGGCCAAGCAGAATATTCCCTGCATGGCCTTATATACAGACAGACAGGCAGATAGACAGATACACGCACACAAATGCACTTGATATGATAGTAACCACTGTGCAATTGAATATTCAATGAATATTATCATTTTACAGAAGTATGTCAGTGACGTGATATTACCTATGGTAGCTAAAGATTAACTTGTCATCAAGTATTGCTTAAATATAATTTAAAGGTTATTACTTCCTTTTGATATTTTTTTCTAACCACACTTTAAAAATTAATACCACTGCATTGCATTGGGTCATTTTGTAATGTTTCCATAATGATGAGAGATTTCAAAAGTTCTCCTAGATGAGTGGCCTGGAAAAAATTCAAAGAGACAGCAGCATAATGGAAGTTTTCAGAGGCAGGCTAACTTGGACTAGAACTCCGTGTGACAATTTTGGTCACTTTGACTTCACATGCACCAACAGTGGGTAAGCCAAGCCACCACATCCGACAGGACGTGTCATGGACCAATGTTCTGTAACCTCCATTATACATACATCACTGGCATCCAAATTATTAGATCCAGGTGAAATAGTGATGCCATGACTATTAAGCAGAAGATAATTGGACTCATCTTTTAAAAAAATTCTCAAAGCTCTTTAGTACTTTGTAGCAAGTACTTTGGGTTTGCAGTCATGGATATCTATGAACACTAGATGATTCTAAAATATTCTAGGCAGAATATTTAGACTCCATCTTGGATGGAGTTGCTTCATCCTAAGTGAACTAACACAGGAGCAGAAAACCAAATACAGCATGTTCTCACTTATAAGTGGGAGCTTAGCTAAGGGTCTGCAGAGGCATAAATAATGACATAAAGGACAGTGTTACAAGGGCAGGATGGGAAAGTGGGAGGGCTGAAAAATCACTGGTCGGGTACCATGTGCACTAATAGGGGTGATGGGTACACTTAAAGCCCAGATTTCTATACCACTCTACAAAATAGCATGTGACCAAAAGCCAGTTGTACCCCCCAAAGCTATTACAATACAGTAAATTTAAAGAAAAAAAAATGGCTTCACTGTTGATAACAGAAAAAAACCCTGGTGAATGGGACTAATTTTTTTCATATAATCAAGAAGATTTTGCCATTAACTAGGCCTTTAAGCCAAGAGTTGGCCCTCAGTTTCTCTAATGACAGGTACGAAGTGACAGTGATGATAATGCTGACATTTACAGGGTGCCATGTACCATATGCATTACACATGCTCATTTTTCCAATAGCTATGAGTCAGGTACTACCATCCCTACTTCACAGGTGAAAAACCTGCAGTTCAGAAGGTCACACTTCTATTAAGGCTCACACTTCTATTAAGTGTTAGAACCCACTTTCAAATTCTGACCTGTGCATCCCTGTGTTCTTGTCCTGGATGGTTAAAGAAAACTGACCCCACATGACTGCTCTTCTGGTCTATGGTTTTAATTCTGAGTGATATGCCTACTCTATTCTTATTATACAGCATCCAGCAAGCTATAATTAATTTCACAGTTATTTCTGATAATTTTTTAAATTTCTGTTTTTAATTCTATTAGGTGAAATAATATATATGTATATAACGTCTCATTGGGAGAATATTAATGGGACAGCCAGCATATTAAAAAAACTACTTCTAACATAAGTGTTATTTTCATCCTCAATTAAAATACATGCTCACCATTTAAAATATAAAAAAGTAGAGCCTGGGGCTGTGCGCTATGGCTCACATCTGTAATCTTAGCTTAGGAGACTGAGGTGGGAGGATCCCTTGAGACTAGGAGTTCGAGGCAGCAGTGAACTATGATCACACCACTGCACTCCAGCCTGGGTGACCAAGTGAGACACACTGACTCTTAAAAAACTAATATAATAAACATAGTGGTAAATCCAGATGTACATTTAAAAACAGATGGCATATAAACAGCAACAAATACTTCACACGGATTTTTCTTTCAATGTAGTTTTTCCTCTTAGGAGACTTTTTCTTGGGAAGGAGGCGTCCCCCTCTTTGGTTTTTCCAAGTAGCTGGAACTACAGGTGCGTGCCACCACGCCCAGCTAATTTTTTGATTTACTGTAGAGATGAGGTCTCACCAAGTCGCCTAGGTTGTTCTTGAACCCCTGAGCTCAGGCAATCCTCTTGCCTCATCCTCCCAAAGTGCTGGGATTACAGGCTTGAACCACAGCACCCGGCCATGTCTGAGTTTTGTGATAGTTTTTATAAGTTGTTATTTAATAAGGTGAAACACTTTTTAAAATCCAGCTACAATAGGAATGTGTAATAGAATTTTTTTCATAATTTTAAAATTTATCAAAAAGTTTCCTTCATTAAAACAGATCTTATACTCAGAAGCCCAAAGTCTATTGCTTAACTCATCTAAGACTTTGTGTTCAAGCAGAATAGAAGAAGAGCTTTCCTAGAAAGAAGTGTTTAAGTAACATAATGATGAGAACCAATATACTGGAAACAAAATAAAACAAAACAGAGACTTTGATTTAACATACCAAAGTAATATCCTATCAAATAAATTTCTACTGAAACTTAGATATGTAAACCAGGGCTTTCACGGTAGCAGGCAGGTGGCACTTTTGTTTTGTTGTCCATTTACCAAAGAGGGAATGTCAAGAGTCTACACATAAATAACAAAGAAAAAAGTGAAGGTACCTCCAAAAATCATATTTTATTTATTCATTTTATTATTTGTAGACAAGTATTATTTATTCGTTTTACTTTTTTTAATTTGGGGTCTCACTCTGTTGCCTAGGCTGGAGTGCAGTGTCACTCCATGGCTCACTGCAGCCTCAACCTCCTGGGCTCAGGCAATCCTTCCGCCTCAGCCTCCCGAGCAGCTGGGACTCCAGGTATGCACCACCATGGTCAGCTAATTTTTATTTTTATTTTATTTTATTTTTGTAGCGATGAGGTCTTGCTATGTTGCCCAGGTTGGTCTCAAACTCCTGGCCTCACATGACCCTCCTGCCTCATCCTCCCAGAGTACTGGGATTACAGGTGCCAGCCATCATGCCCAGCCAAAATCGTATGTTAAATGTAAAAGAAAGCAGAGGACTGCAGGCGCAGCTATTTCATTTTTGGTTTTTGGTTTTGCTTCAAAAATTAAATAGAGCAAAGGAAAAAAACGGGACTGAACAACATACAAATAATGTTTGTTGAATGAAGCTTTAAGTGTATTATATGTTTTATTTCATGATTCATGTGCAGCCAAGAACCCGAGATTGTTCTGAAATCCCAGAGGTGCCTGGCCTTGTAGTAGGTCTCCAATAAATATTGTTAAATAATGAACAAGCAATTGGTTGGCACGAATTCAGAGTAAAACAAGATGGCACTGGTCCTGCTCCACCTTTTGAATTTCAGAGTGAGTAAAACAAGATGGCACTGGCTTTGGAAGAGCCCACCCCAGTTGCAAACAGAGTCCCAGTTAAGAAACATTTCAGACCTTAAGACTCATTTCCTACTCACATTCAAATATTTTTCATACAAGTACCTCATTAAGTTAGTCAGTACTTTTTATCTTTGTCTTAGTAAATTTGTGAGAACCTTCCAAAGTCTGGGTATTTAGTGGAGAACCGCTGAGGGTGAGGAGGTGCAGGAAGCTAGAGAATGGTAAAGGAGACCAAGGGAAAGGCAGGAAGTAAAAAGACTTCTCAGCCGGGCGCGGTGGCTCAATCCTGTAATCCCAGCACTTTGGGATGCCGAGGCAAGAGGACTCCTGAGCCCGCCACACCGGTTCAAGACCAGCCTGGGCAACAAGGTGAAACCTCGTCTCTACAATAAATCGAAAAATGAGCCTAGCGTGGTATCTCGTGCCTATAGTTCCGGCTACTTGGAAGACTGAGGCGGAAGGATCGCCTGACCCTAGCAGGTTGAGGCTGTGGTGGCCATGAGCGTGCCATTGCATTCCAGCATGGGCAACAGAGTGAGAATCCAACTCCAAAAAAAAAAAGAAAAGAAAAGAAAAGAAAGAAAAAAGGCTTCTCACTTTACATGTGGGGACAGAGGGGGTCCTACACATCTCAAACATGACCTGCTTCCTAGATCAGTATTTCCAGTTAATAAACTGAGTTGTAACCCAAAAACCAATTGGAAACATTAAAACATTGTTATGGTTCAAACTTTTGTGCCCCTCCCATAATTTATATGTTGAGATCCTACCCCCTCAGCTGACATCATTAGAAGGTGGGGCCTTTGGGGAGGCAATTAGGCCATGATTCTGGAGCCTTGTGAAAGGAATAAGTGCCCTTACAAAAGAGACACCAGAAGAGATCTCTCACCTCTTCCACCATGTGAGGACCCATAAGAATGTGCTCTCAGAATCGGAAACGACTCTCACCAGAAATAAACCTGCTGGAGTACACCTTGTTCTCAGACTTCCCAGCTTCCAGAACTGTGAGAAATACACTTCTGTTCTTTTTATGCTAGAGACAAGGTTTGCTATGTTACAAGGTGGTCTCGAACCTCTGGACTAAGCAATCCTCTCACCTTTGCTTCTCAAAGTGCTGGGGTTATAGGTGTGAGCCACCATGCCCAGCCAAATCTGTTATTTATAAACAATGCAGTTTAAGGTATTTTATTATAGCAGCCTGGATGAATTAAGACAAATATATTGATTTCTATTCAAGAAGACTTGGGATTTTTGTAATTGTGGTGTAGTTGGTAAATGGTTGGTTTTACCAAGCCAGAAATCAACCATATATTTAAAGCACAAATTTTGAAATCCTGAATTTCATTTTAAGTTCTGCTTTAATCTGGTGTTCTATGTAGGTTCTTTGTTCCTAGCATGAAAATTGCTACAGGAAATTAATTTTTACTATTTTTCACATTTGGTTTTTGATTCTTTTTTCCTATTTTTAGCTAGATTTTAGTAGTAGGAAAAATGAGTTTGGGGAAAGTGTTTTTTAAAACAGTGACGCATTTTAATTTTACTATTTATGTTTCTTAGGAAGCCTTTCACTAGCAGTTAAATCCCACCTATAGTTTCAAATTATCTTTTGCTTTATTCCATCTCCTATGATTATCAAAGAAGCAACTCTCAGTTGTCTATTTGCACATCTTGGTGTACAAAGTGGTTATGTGGACGCCTCCTCTGCCCTGTAGAGGCTTGCAATCTGGAAGAGATACATGAGTTTTCATACATAGGCAATATCAATTTCGTTGATCTTTGAACTAATTCATATGGGCAGTAAATTATCATGACATAGAGATTAGCTGTAATAGGAATTTCATGGACAAATAAATGAATGTACACAGAAAATTAATTTTACTTTTTGTCATATTTTGTTTTTGATCTTTCCCATTTTTTGTTAGATTTTTTAGTATTAGAAAAAAATGAGTTGCTCACATCGTATTTATATGCACATACTCATGTTATTAAATAATCTTGAAAGCGTGATTTTAAAAGCTGCATAGCATTTTATCTATTGCTTTAGACTAATTTAGTTAATAAATACTTTATTGCTGAATATTTAGATTGTAACCCCTTTTGCATTATTGTAAACAGTGCTGTAGTGAACTCTTCTTTGCTTGTAACCAATTTCTAGAAGTGAAGTGATGGGATTCCAAGTGTATGAAATGTTGGATTCTTGGTTTCCCCATCTTTTCCCATCCAGACCTCATTAGACTCAACTCAGTTATTTAATGAACCTGGTTTACATTAGCATTCTTTCAAAGTTTTGCTTCTACTATGATTGAGGCGATAAGGCCATAACAAAATTAAGTAGAATGAAGAATAATCTAACTCTGGCAATTCACCTCTCCTCTTTGTGTGTTCTGGACTGGAGAGAAAGAGGAGGCAGCCAAATATGAATTTGGAAAAGATGAATGCACCCCAGACTGGGGATGTGAATTTAAGACAAGCATTTGGTGACAAGTTGGGAGTGCTGAAATATTATCTTCAAATAAATGTTGAACTACTTTAGAAAAAAAAAGATGTTCAACTACACTTTCATGCATGTAATTAATCTGATCATAATTAGAAACTGAGTTGCAGAAACAATTCAGGCTATCAATTGGCAGGTAAATAACCAATTCAGTTCAGCAGCATACATCCTTCCTGTGTAAACTTTGGCTCTCTCCACTCTCGTTTGTCTCAGTATCTGACAGCATGATCAGAGCTGAATTTTTTGGCTCCTATTATTATATTAGATTTCTATTTAAATGTAGTTTTTCGTGTTTATTAATCTTTTGGGAGACAGATTCACAATGGTGCAATTTTCTCCTTTAAATTGTGTGCTTAACTCTTGTCAATGTTAATACACATTAAGTGTGCACATCAAAGCAAGACTATGAATAGGCCATGTCTTGGGAGGTAAATGCTGCAGATTTCTCACTGTCAGAAAATGTCTTCTTTCTTTCATATTTCATTAATTCAGTTGAGTCCCTTGTGTATCCTAAGCATAAATTATTATGTAACGTTTGAGGTAAAAATGATCTGTTCTACTAGAAATCATCTTTTCTGAAGATTCATTAAACTTCATTTAAAATCATAGCTTTGAGGAGCAGTCATATTTTGAAAATATGTCAGTTTTGCCACCCTCATCATCCTTTTCAATTCTGGAGAAACGCTGTAAATTAGGACAAGTTGATATTAATTAATATTTTCATACTTCTCTCCAGAGTGCTCTGTAATTTCCATTACTTTTAAAGTGCTTCTGAAATC
Source organism: Carlito syrichta (assembly GCF_000164805.1). Taxonomy (NCBI): domain Eukaryota; kingdom Metazoa; phylum Chordata; class Mammalia; order Primates; family Tarsiidae; genus Carlito; species Carlito syrichta. The sequence goes on along the minus strand of NW_007074615.1, from coordinate 361,667 downwards.
ACAGGGGACAACATTCCCCAGGTTAACTACGTTGTTACAAGTAAGTACAGTAAATATTAGTCTGGTATTGTGATTTAACAAAATTATTAGAGTTACTCAGAACTGCTTGGTTGAAAAACTAAGGACTTGGTCCTTTATATATGTTGTATTTTATAAATTTGCTAGTGATCTACAAATTTAAGAATACCAATGAGGGTGAATAAAATAAGGAAGTATATCTAGAGGAGAGGTGTGATTACAAAAGTTATTGAACTACCTCTATAGAGCTTAGTGGAATCAAAAAGCTACTACATGCATTGTGTTAACACAACAGCAACAAACTTCTGCAATCATAGAAACCAGAGCAAAGCTTAATACCTGCAATCACCCTGTATCATCTGGGAGACAATCCTCCATCCATCCTATTATATAAGGAATCATATTTAGTTATTTTAGGCATACGAATAAGCTTAGACACAGCTTTGGCTGATAGCACCCTCCCAAAAATGATCCTCGAAGAAGAAAAGATGATTTGTCACAGTCACATCTCATAGCCCTGTCCAACTTCACACGTTGTTCCTGCTTGGGTGCCCCCAGATCCTAGGATTGTCTCTCTGTAGTTCTCTGTCATAGCCTACCAGGCCTGGCTATGGACTCTTGGAAATCTTAAAGACTTCTTAGTGAAAAATTATGGTGCACCATCCCACATTCAGTTCTGAATCAGACAATGCTAATTTGTAAGGTAGAGTCCAATGACTTCTGATTTTCCTTTATGATATAATTTAATTAAATTTCATAGGAATTATACAGGAATTGTGATTATATAGGAAATGTTCTTATCAGTAGGAGTACATGCTGAAACGTTTATAGGTTTAGTGTTATGATGTTTGTCACTTGCAAATTGTTCAGCAAAATAACTGTGTGTGCATGTGTGTGTGTATGGAGAGAGAGAGAGAGAGAGATGGATAGAGACAGACACAGAGACTGAATCAGAGACAGAGAGATAGAAAATACAAATGTGGCAAAAATGTGGTAAAATATGTACTTTTTTCCAAATTTTCTGTTAATGAAAAAAACTCCACATAATCACTAAAACTATAATGCCAAGTATCAAAAGAAACATAGTTGATATTATATGTAGCTAAATATTTTGTGTTTTTTATTGCCTGTAAGCTGTTTGGTTTATTACACCTTTAATTTATTAGACTCACCAAAGAAATCTAAAAATGTTAAGATCATTTTTAGTCATTTATTTTAGATAAATGGATTTACAAATGCACACAAACACAGAGAGATGTGAATTCGATCAAACCCAGAAGTCGTTGGCCACATGCAAATTGCTTTCTGAGGACATCCAGTCCTTTAAAAGTCAACTAGTTCTTCTGATGAATTTCTTCTTTTGCATTAGCTTTCTAGCAGCTCAGAACCTGTTAAGAATCAATAAAGCAATATTTCTTACACTCTTCTAACCAATAAAGTATATTATTTTCTTCTTTTATTCTTCCAGTTAGTTAAAAGCTTAGTGACTATTCTATGCCAGGGTTAGTGTTGGGCTCTGAACATGCACAGTTAAAATCACACGGGCCCTGTCCTCAAGGGCTTCACAGTCAATTGGAGAGGCAGACATCTACACATGATTCCATGTAATGTGAAAAGTATTGTAACAATGGCATGTAGAAGCAACTATGGGAGCATGGAATAACAAGCCTTAATTTATCTGGTGAGAGAGGGAGGAGGCAATGAATTAGGTAATACTGATGCACTAATGAGTACGGATGGTAACACAATAATAATAGTGGCCATGTTTCAGGCAAGTCCTAAAGGGAACATTAAAACTTTTGGAGGGGTGGGTAGGTTGGTGATGGTTGACAGCTAGAAAAAACCAATAACAAATTACCAGATAGGGAAGGGACCCAGGATATAGCAATATAAATGTTGAGTAAAAAGTGTTAGCAAGTCTACCTGGATAGAACATTTTTGCCATTGCCACAAACTCCCCCAGGTACTTCCCATATGTCATCTAGACGATATTGCCTCCATTGAAAAGCCCTGAGGCTCACAGTAAGTAGGTGTGTGATTTGCCTCTGGACAAGGAGCTGGCACGTGGCAAGACAGAATCTGGGTTAGAATGCAGGTGCCTTACACTCTTGCTCCATTTAATATGTAACACTACTTGCTCACAGACCTTTGCTTAGGAGAGTCTTTAAAAAGGGGGGGGGGTGTAGGACTCTTGGCAAGGTTGCTCAAGCCTGTAGTCCTAACTACTCAGGAATTTGAGGCCAGCCTGGACAACATAGCAAGACCTCATTTTCAAAAAGGGAAGGGGCAGAGAAGTAGGAATTTCACAGGTGAACCAAGGAGAAAAGATAATTGTAGGCAGAAAGTACATATGCAAGGCATGAAGGAATTAGAAAGTCTGGTGAGTTCTTAGGTCCGATTGTGATAGATAATTGGAGAAGATGTTGTGGATAGAAAGTGTTAGAGTGAAAACTAGATATTCCTACCTGGACCAGAACATGTAGGGCTCTGGAATATTGTGCAAAATGGGTTGTACTTTATGGAGCAAGCCACCAAAGGACATTAAGCTTTGAGATTACATGATCCAATTTGCTTTTCAGAAACATGACTGTAGTTTGGCATGGTGGCTCATACCTGTAATCCCAGTACTTTGGGAGGCAGAGGCAAGAGGATTGCCGAGATCAGGGTTTCGAGACTAGTTTGGGCAACTTGAGACCTCGTCTCTACAATAAATTAAAAAATTAGCCAGGTGTGGTGGTGCATGCCCATGGTTGTTGGAAGGCTGAGGCAGAAGGATCGGCTGAACCCAGCAGGTTGAGGCTGCAGGAAGAGCATGCCACTGCACTCCAACCTGGACAACAGAGTGAGACTCTGACAAAAAGGGAGGTAGAAAGGAAGGAAGGAAGGAAGGAAGGAGGGAAGGAAGGAAGGAAGGAGGGAGGGAAGGAAGGAAGGAAGGAAGGAGGGAAGGAAGGAAGGAAGGAAGGAAGGAGGGAAGGAGGGAAGGAAAGAAGGAAAGAAGGGAGGAAGAAGAAGAACAAAAATATGACTGTGCAATGACCCAGGCAGATCCCAACAAGAGGGGAACCAGCCAAGGACAGGGGGCCAGGCAGGAGGTAAGCACTTTGACTGGGGGCACCTGGAAGAATAAAAGACTTTACCCTTTGCTTGTATTTGTTACACAACTTATGGTCTTTCTTTGTTAAATAAATATTTCTTTGTTCTTTATTTTTTGATTCATATTTATCTATTTATTTTGTTTTCATAGAGACAAAGTCTTGCTATGTTGCCTAGGCTCTTCTTAAACTCCTGGGCTCAAGCAATCCTCCTATCTTGGCCTCCTAAATTGTTGGGATTATAGGTGTGAGCCACCGCACCTGGCCTTATGATTTGTCTTTCAACAGGTCAAAATTTAACTTTTTTTTCCACCATAATCATAAAAACCATCATGCTAACATATTATCTTAACAAGATGTGGCATTATTTTTGCTAATAGTGTTCAGGAAAGCTATGGTTCCCTTACTACTCTAGCCATGCTTCTCCTTCAGAGGCATTTTGGGGGAATTGGAAATGGGAAATAGGTTTAGGGGAAAGAGTGCCCAAACCCAGTCCTGACAGTAGGGATGGTGGTGGGAAGGACTGACTATGAGATTCAACATAACTTGATAACTGATTGAACTCAGGGGCCAAAAGTAGAAAGTAAGTCAGAGATGACTCCTAGTATCACCTGAGCAACTGGGAGAATAGTGATGTCATTTTCCAAGACATGTCATTTGGAGACATGATTTTGGAAGAAAGATGTGGAGTTTAAATTGAACATGTTGATTTTGTACTTGGATGGCAAAATTGTTCCAGCACCATTTGTTAAAAACATTGTCCTTTTTTCATTGCACCTTTGTTCAAAATCAATTGACTACGTTTTTGTGGGTCAATTTCTGGCCTTTTTATTGTCTCATTGGTCTATGTGTCCATTCTTTTGCCAATATCACACTGTCTTGATGAAAGTAGCTTTCTAGAAAGTCTTGAAATAGGGTAATCTGAGTCCTTCAACTTTGAAGAGCTTCAACTTTGTTCTTTTTTATCAAAAGTGTTTTGCTTTTCTATATGGATTTTATTTTGTTTTTATTTTATTTATTTTTGGAGTTGTGGTCTCATTCTGTCATCCAGGCTGGAGTGCAGTTGCACGATCACAGCTCACTGCAGCCCTGACCTCCTGGGCTCAGATGATCCTTCTGCCTCAGCCTCTTGAGGCTGGGACTACAGGTGTGCACCATCATGCCCACCTAATTTTTTGATTTTTTTTTTTTTTTTTTTGGTACAGATGAGATTTCACTATGTTGCCCAGACTGATCTCAAATTCCTGGCCTCAAGCAATCCTCCCACCTTGGCATCTCAAAGTGTTGGGATTATAGGTGTGAGCCACTGCGCTTGGCCTCCATGTGAATTTTAAAATTGGCTTGTAAATATCTAAAAAAGAAAAAAGCTTGCTGAAATATCAGTTGAAATTGCATTGATTCAATAAATCAAATTGGAGAAAATTTCCATCTCCATTGTGGGTTGAGCCTTCCAACCCGCAAACATGGTATATCTCTTCATTTACTTAGACATTTTAAATTTCTTGTATCAGGTTTTTGTAGTCTTCTAAAGTACAGATATGTATATATCTTGTTAGATTGATCCCTAAGTACTTCACCTGTTTTTACTGGACTTGTTGATTTTGAGGTGTCTGTGTGCATTTATGTGTAGATATCCTGTCCTGATATGAAAGCCTGGGTCTTAGTAGTGTCATGTAGAATGAAATTCAGGTTTAGTATAGTCACATTTCTCAATGACAGAAAATAGAGAAGAAAATGGGCTGAGGATTAAACATCACCTTAATTGCCAACTAATAATTATGACATTTGGTGTTCTATGTTTAAGAAATAAGTCAAGGAGCACTTGGGAACCCTCAAATTGAGGGGGTTTAACACATGCACTTTGGCACAGGCTGGTCTTGAATTTCTGGCCTCAAGTGATCTCCTGCCTTGGTCTTCCAAATTGCTAGGATTACAGGTGTGAGCCACCCCTCCTAGCCTCATCTTTAAAAAATTGATATAAAATAATTTTACATATTTAGGGGGTACATGTCATATTTTGATACATGAATACAATGGGTAATGATCAAATCAGGGTATTTAGGATATCCATCATCTGGAACAAACATTTATCGTTTCTTTGTGTTGGGAACATTACAAATCTTCTATTCTAGCTATTTTGAAATACACAATAAATTGTTGTTAACTATAGTCACTACTGTTGAATGTTAGAACTTATTTCTTCTACCTGTATGTTTGTGACCATTAACCAACCTCTTTCATCCCCACTGACTCCTGCTTGCACTTTTTGATGTGTGTCAAACATCTCACAAATGAAGCTGGGTGCAGTGGCTCTCGGCTGTAATCCCAGCAATTAGGGAGGCCTGCACTTGTATCCTTTAAGATGCTGATCATTTGCAGCTAGGAACCACTGATCCAGGTAAAACATTTACTCTTGAGGCTCTAGGTTACTTACAACAAATCAATTAATGCTTATTTTAGTTATCTAAGTTCAAAATAGAAGGTTCACATAAATACTCCATGACTAATACAATTCCTTTTTGGGAGAAGGGAGAGATGAGAAAGAGTATTTACTTTTATTAATCCTGTTTTGAGTCACTGTCATATTAATCTAGCAAGAAAGATATTTCTAATTACACTTTACAAAGGTGGAAACTAAAGCTCAGAGAAGTCAAGTTCTTTACTTAGGGTCAGGAGCTAATGTGTTTTGCAACAAGTTTTCAAATTCAGAGCTGTCTGATGTCAGATTCAAGATTTTTCCGTTATATCAACATTATCATACATTCCACTACACTCTTGTAAAGCTGCATTTATTGACATACAGATTGTGTTTTTTTTTCTTCTGCTACAATGTGATAAAATTCTGTTACTTCAATTATGTCTATGCTATTTCTTTTGTGTCAATAGACCCATCTGTGAGGCACCTGGCCAGGCTGGGGTGGAGTCCTGTGGGTTTTATTGGTTGGTAACTTGATTTAATTATCTCTGGATTCTTACAGACTATAATGACACAGGCTGGTTTCTTGTAGGTGAGATAAGCATAAGGGGAAACTGAGTTCTATTTTAAATGCCTTGTCTGCACTTATCACGGGTAATATTTATTTTATATGATACGTAAAATGTTATGATACTATAAGAAAAACATGGATGACGCCCAGGACCACTTGTGATACACCTCCAACTACATGGACAGTCCTACTTTCTTCAGAGTCATGTCTCAGGTATTCTCTTACTTAGTCCCTGTATCACAGCCCATCCAATATTCAGTTTCCCTTTTTGTCATTTACTTGTGCGTTTCTCCTTTAAGTCTCTAACTTGATACATTTTGCCATTTCATATCTAAGGCTTCCTCCTTCAACTCCCAAAAAGGCAACGTGTTTTCCTCCTTTGACTTCCTTTCTTTAAATTTTTGTCTTGTAACATAATGGACCTTCTGATAGTTAAAACTAAAATAACAATGCAAAAAAAAAAAAAAAAAAAAGTCTCCTTTTCTAAAGAGGTCCTCGGCGCATGTTTCCCACGCCCTTACTGCCCTTTACTTCCTTTGCCTAATTTAGATTTGTAAGCTCAACACACAGGCAGTTGATCATTGTTTTTTGTATACACGGTGCCTAGTCTTGGATTTAACAAATACTAAATCATCATGACTTCAGAATTATTATTAGTATTGGCATTTAAAAAAATCACAGCTGGACAAGAATACTGTTTTTTGTTTTGTTTTTGTTTTTCTCAAATGACCTTGTCTGATTTTGACACTGCTATGGTAGACAGCTGTACTACAGCACACTTGCATTTACCCTTGAATACCACCTGGAGACCAAAGTTGGCAATAATTGTAGCTGATTTTCTATGGAAAATACCTTTACAAATTCTGCACTGCATCCAGTTTGCTTGTGAATGTAATTTCATTTGTGTATAATCAACATACCTGGAAAAACCCAGATACAATCTTACACAATGCTCTTTTATGACAGAATTATCTCACTGGGTTAACTCCGCATGTTTGAAAAACTCCGCATGGTTTTTTTCCCTTTCGTAACTTAAGCATTCATGAAATCATGTGTGCTCTAAACATCTATACATTAAGTACTCTTGATGGTGGTGTGGTGCATATCTATATAGTTAGATATTGAAATGAAGTCCTTAGTTTTATTTTCAGGTTTAAAAAAAAAATCCTTTATATTTTACCAAACTCCTTTTTACGTCCCCTTAAAATTGGCCAACAGATTTTGGACTATATTTCCATAGGGCAATTTATAAAAATAAATGCCAAACACCAGGTAAAAATAGAAGGAGTTGATGATGGATCAAAAGTTTAACAACGCATTTCCTTTTAGAAATGTCAGCATCAGCTTTCTCATAATAAGGGAAATAAAGAAGGTTTTTCTCTCCCACTGGCTCAATATTTCAAATGTAAACAAATCAGTGGTAGAAAGTAATGTCAGTGTGAGGGATACAATAGTGTTACTGAGTAGTACAGCTTTGTTAATTTGTATATTATTTTATTTATTTTTATTTAATTTTATGTCCAGAGCAGAAACAAGGTAATAATATTGATAAATCAAGGGGAAATGATTTTCTTTTCCAAAATGCCTAAACATCTACGTAACATCTACATTGGTGTAGCTCTGATTCCCATGGCAGCATCCTCAACTCTAAATTTGTTATAATTCCTGTAAAATCAAAACTAAGAGTCTGATATTCTTATTGTGCTTTTGATACACTTTGTCTAACTTCATCATGAGGTCTAGCCTATGGACACCCTGTGTCTGTTCCTGGATGTCTGCTATTCTCATCCACATCATGGACTCTCTGGAATGCTGTCTGCAGGTGAATATACTATTTCCTAGTGGAGTGTGTCACTGAGAATGGCACTATGTCTGAAGTACAGCCTTCCACTCTCCAAGATTCTTATTGATTTAACTATAAGGATAAAAATAACCACAACACAATGTTAGAAAAGTATTTCTGGGGAAGGACAAAGTGTGTGAGGAATGTCTTGAATAGAATCCACTTTTCTCAGTTGGAAACCTTGTCTTGAGAGGGCTGTAATAACTGGAGAAAATGGTAACTTAGCAGAGTGGGCAGTTTCCTGGATTCTCTCTATTACCCTCACCCTCCTCTGAGGAGAGGTGAGTACATTAACCAATGCCTGGCGCATGGAACAAGTTCCCATGAGGCCAGGGAAGGGGTCACATTTGTCTTATTCACCATTGGTATTCCAAGTATTGAGATGAGTACCTAGCACATAGGTAGGACACAATATGTGTTGACTAAACAAGAGGCTGAATGGGTTTTTTAAACAAAATGACTATGTATTTGCATGTGTATATATGAAAATATATGCACATACATATAAACTCTCCCTCATCTTCTGTTGTAGCTAGACTCTCAGGAAATTTAAAAAAAAATTATTTAAACTCACTTTTAAAGATGAGTCCAAGTGCCTAACTTATATGACATATTTAGGGATGTATTAGAGTTTACGGTTGGAAAGAATAAGACTTTTAAAGTTACAAGCAGAATGATATTAATTAAAGCCAGAACTTGAAATATATTTCTGGGCTTAAAACCCAGTGCTCTGTCTCTCATCCCATTCCCTAATGATTTTCTAGCAAATGTAACGGTAGTAAAAATAGAACCAAGAAACTCTCATTTTTATATTCGCCTTTATGAGGCAGCATAATAGATGGCTTACTTTGATTATGATTTGTTGACAGTTTGGTTTAGGCTAATTGGCAGGGTGGCACATCTGTGTCTACTTCTGCCTTGCATGTTGAACCTAGCACATTGTTGGTGCTCAAATGTTAATAAAACAGTAATGCAAATCGAGTATCAGATGTCCTAGATGCTGAGTGGTGATAAGCATTATTGACATTTGTAGATAAGTAGATGATAAACAGTGGGAAAATTAGCTTTAATTGAGGTTAAATGATAGCTTAGAAGCTGACAATGAGTCAATTAATTTGTTGGTGGATAAGACATACTATTATGTCTTACCTGAGGTGACTGGTATAATTCAGTATCACAGAAGAACACTCAGAGAAAAAAAGAGCTGTGTTTGTGACTGGAATTCATAACCTTCTGGCCCTGAGATCTGGTGGAGAGGGGTTTCTGCCCAGTGCCCACACTTTGGAAGGCTCTAGCTTCCCCTCTCCCCACAGGGCAAGGAGTTTCACACTCTCTGAGCACCTGGGACTCTGCCACTTCCAGATCTCATCCCTCTGAGGCGGCACCTATGCTTGAGGAATTGCCAGGAGGTGGCCTTTGCAAGGGGTGTGATGTAGTTTGGATGTGCAGGCTGGAGTATCCTCATGTGTGTGAACCTTTCTGTGGGAGGGGATGGAGCTGAGACCAGAAGAAAAAGGAGTCTGAGTTGCAGGCCAGAAGCTAGTGCTCCCTGCAGCAGTACTCCCCTCATTAATTTGTAGCTTTTGGTATTCATGATAGGGTACATGGGCCTCTATTTGTTAGGCAGGTCTGGAACTAGGGCAAGTCACGTAGCCTATGTTAGTGTCAGTTTCTTCATCTGTAAACAAGATGACAATAACTGTCCCACTAACCTTAAAGGGTTGGGATGATGAGAATAGTCTTTAAAATAACTACCATGTGCTGCATATATACCATGGTTTAAGCACTATGCAAGACAGTTTGCATACGTTGTACTGGATCCTCACAAATCTCGAGGGCATGCAATTTTTACTCTCTTTTTATATAGAACAGAAAATAGGCTCAGAAAGATCAAGTTTCCTCTCTCAGTCTCTTTCTCCCACCAGGGAACTATTGAGAAAATGTATGTAACAATCTCATACAAATGCAAGGTAATATGATGGTTACAAATTCATTCACCCATTTACTACATATTTGTTGATTGCCTATCACGTGTTGAGGATATAGCAATGAACAAAAGCAACAGACATCACTGACTTCAGAAGCTTACATTGCAGTGGGAGAAGAAAGACAATAAAGAAAATAAATATGTACCGACTCATGATGGTTTGACTTTCAATTTTTCCACTGTATCAGGGTATTAGACAAATTTATCAGGGTATTAGACCAATTTTTGACTTACAATGGGTGTATCAGAATGTAACTCCATCGTAAGCAGAGGAGCATCTGCACAATGTATAGTATGTTAGATGGTGGTAAATAAAGCAAGGAAGAGAACCAGGGTGTGTGGGGTTATGGGGAAGGTGACATTCGGTAAAGATATGATGAAGATGAAGGACCACATTCTATTTCTGGTTGTTGCTGTGCGTGTGTGTGTTTCTTTTTTGTGGGTGTGGGTGGGGTAGGAGAGGTGGAGAGATAATCCAGGCAGTAGAGGGAGTATCAGATGGAAGGGCCACACAAGACTGGAATTCGCTTACTGTTCCAGAAACAGCATGGAGACTAATGTGCCTGGGAGTAGAGTCTCAGGGGAGGAGGTTAGAGAAATAAAGGCGGGGGACCTGGTCCACAAGGCACTCAGGCTATGGTAAGGACTTTGGTTTTTTACCTTGAGTGACATGGGAGCGAGGCAGAGGAAATACTTGAGCAGGAGTGAAAAAAAATCATGCTGGCTGCTGTGTTAGAAAAGGACTGTGAGAAGCAAGGGCAAAAAGAGGGAGGCCAGGCAGGAGGTTGCTGCAGAGTGCTGGCAAAGATGACGCTTGCTGGATTGGACCAGGGTCATAGCAGGAGATAGACGTGATGATCCAGATGTGGTATTCTGAAGGCTCAGCTGCCAGGTTTTATTGACCCTTGTGGAGTGTAACAGAAAGAGGGAGTCAAGGAAGACTTCAGGGTTTCTCACCTGGGCAATAAGAATGTTGTAGACGTCATTAACTTGGAAGGGGAAGGTTGTGGGTGGAGCATGTTGAGGCAGGAGATCTGGAGCCTGGTTTGCACATGTGAATTCTGAGATGTCTATTAGACACCAGGTGGAGATGTCAGATATGTTTTTTCACTTCATTGGTTTTGAATTCTTTTATTTCCCCTCTTTTCTCTTTACAGAGCTATACTGGCGTGTATTCATGTTCCTTTGCTTTCAAGGTGGTGGTCTATGTCATAGAGGATTTCATGTTGGGGCTCAACTAGGAGGTAAGAAATAAATATAGGGAAATAGTTTCAGCAAGAGTAATACAAAAGGTTCTGTAGGCACAATTAGCAACTCAGATTTGGTTTCACAAGGTTGGACAGGGACAGTTTCTTCTCTAGGAAGACACACAAGTTGTTTAGTGACACACAGGTGACTTAAGGACCCCCAAATGTTAGCTGACCTCTCCCAAGTGTTAAAAATATACTAGATGTTGAAAAAGTTCCCATTCGAAAATTAACTCATAAATAAAACTAACAATTGTCCTTTTAGTCTCTATATAGGTATCAAAGCATGAATTTGTGTGTGTGTGGATGTGGGGGTGGGGAAGGCAAACAAAAATAAATCCCTGGAACTAGAACAGCACAGTGGTCCCTGATGCCAGGCTAGTATCACCTCTGCATTGGTGCTGACTTTGTACACCTCCATCCGGCTCAGGGAGGGAGAGGGAGGGGTTATGGGGTAGCAGGAGTGGTAATATCTTGAGGGACTATGTCATGATTTCTGCACCAAGTCTGTTTTGGAAATCTGGGATCTAGAGAAGGAGGTTTGCTTTGCACAAGGTAAAGCCAGATCTACCAATAAATGCTTCTGATTGTATCACAGAACTCGCATCCTGGTCCCTCACAAATAACTGACCTTTAAATCAGGAGTATTTTTACGTCTTGAAGGTAGTTTTAGATCGAGTGTTGAAACCCATTTCCTTAGTTTCGTGGTCATTTTAATGTCTGAAGGCGTCAGAATGGGCATGGAAAGCAGGGGAGGGTGCAGTAAGTTGTAAATAAGCAAAATAAATCCTAAGAGGATTTATCGCCAAGGAAGCACCTCGCAGTCAATTCCTGGGTTCAAATAGAATGCGCAGGACGGACCCATGCTTGCAAGCTGGACTTCTGACCCGGGCTAACTCTGAACCCTCCCGGAGACGGCGTGGCATCTGGGACAGTCTGAGCGCGGGACCCGACGCAGCCGGGTGTCCCACGAGCGGGTCCCCAAGGTGCGGGAAGGGGGCCGCGTGCGACAGGAGAGGGGGTTGGGAGAGGACAGCCCTGCGTCCTCCGGGCATCAGGACTTGCGCCCCTCCTCGGGGCCAGGCCGTGTGGG